>NW_023994738.1:82500-90000 GCF_015586225.1 Lucilia sericata
AGATATTAGACATCTGCACGAGTGCATTAAAAATGACTTACAAGTCACTCGTTTATTTTATGAATACTGTCTGTAGTGCGCCCGAAGTTAAAAAAGCAGTTGATCATCTACACACAACAATAAAAGTGTAAAAACAAACAAATACAAAAGAAACAGGGACAATAATTTGTAATAAATTGTAATTTCTGAAACAAAGCGACATCAACATGCTTTGTTGAATGCTTTAAAGCAACGGTTCCCAAATGGGGGTCCGCGGACCCCTAGTGGTCCGTAGTAAAATCCTAGGGGGTCCGCGAAGACGAACGAAAAAAACCATGATTAAACAATATTCTGCTTTTATATGTATGTACAAATATCTCCAATTTTTGTGCAATAATCCCAAATTTTTTGGTGACTTTTTGAATTTTATTTTTTCGGTTGTTTATCAGGAAGAAGCTAGGCCCTACAAATTTATTGTATAACTTTTATAAATTAAAGTATTGCGTGATTTGTAATTTTTATTTCCTGTATATGTACTGAAATAATGGTTTTTATTTCAGACAAATAATACTCTGCCTTACAATTAAATTAGGGATACTGGTATTCCGGAGTATGAAGTTCAATTCAAAGACAAGCTTATTACAGATTTAAGTTTATCAAATTGTAAGCAAAAGTGTTCTTGTTTGAAAGGACTAAAATTATATATTTCCAAAACAGAGGTGACTCTTTATGCATCTCTTTATAAATATTCCAATCCGACGTGATACACAGATTTTAACTTGATTTTGTCGACCAATACATATTATTAAATTAACATCAGAAATCCATAGCGTTTCGCGTAAATATGTAGCCAAAAACCATGAAGTAAAATAATTCGTTGGTATTTTAAAATTCAAATTTAAGTTCCAAATTCACAGTACTTTAACAAAGAGTTCAAATCATATATTATGCGGATAACGCATTCCGCAACAACATAGAAGAAGTCCAACTTTCTTATATTATTTTCCCGAAAACTTAGCTCACTTACTCAGTTCACCCTTTGCAATCGCAACAAATTTTGAAACGTGACTCCTTAAGCACATGTGACAATATTTGATAAAAAAACCTTTTCGCTACCTTGAAGAAAAATGAACATGAAAGATCTCACGATCATAAAATTAAACATCATGTTAACATATCAACAAAGAAGTCATTCTATCTTCAAAACATGCAATTGAAAACCTATCTGAAATATTATGTATTCTCAATGTACGGGAATATTTTATAGATATGACATCTCTACATTTATTAGACCTAGGAATTAATGAACTAGGTCAATTTTCGGATGGACAATTATTTAGAACAATAAGATATCAAAATATGTATGGGGGTCCGCGAAATTAAATAAGTTCTTCAAGGGGTCCGCGAAGTAAAAATCGGTGGGAACCGCTGCTTTAAAGCAACTAAATAAAATTTTTGTATTTTTTACGCCCTTGTTATGAGGTTCGTTTACGATCGTGTTGTGTACATGTAAATTGCCGAAAATCTTCGCATTCAAAACAATACCAGCGTCGTACTATGGTTACAAAGCAGGCATGGAAAATTCAGTAGTTTAGTACTTTTTTCAGTACCTTTAGATCATATACCGGCGTATAGAGAGGCAGATAAAAAATCACCACTACACACACACTATTGGCATTTTTTTAATGAAGTTGCACAGAAAAAAAAATTTGGTTATTTTTAATTTTGAAGATTAAATTGCATTACCGTACAATGCGAATATTTATAAACAAAATGTAATCAATGTACATAAGAATGATAATTTCTTCACAAAGAAACAACATTTCAAATTAAAATGTACAAAAAAAGTGTGAAACAAGATGAACTTATTATAACCCTCAACCACCATCAGTGGTGATAGAGGGTATATATAACTTTGTCATTCCGTGTGTAACACCAAGAAATATTCATCTGAGACCCAACAAAGTATATATATTCTTGGACCTTATGAAATTCTGAGTCGATTTAGCTAAGTCCGTCTGTCTGTCTGTATAAAACATTCTCACGTTAACACGAAGCAACAAAAATTAACGAAATTCACCCAAAATATTTATTATTGTCCTAGGCAGTTTGGTATTGAAAATAAGCAAAAGCGGTTCACACCGGGAAAAGTTATGAATCAAAATTTGGAACAACCTCGAAAAAAATAAGCATTTTTACACATTCTGATGTAATATAAATATAATATAATATAAATAACTATGCAAGATAATTCCATGAAAATCACCATACATTCGTTTCTACACAAGAACTTGACTCCTGCTGAAAATTGCCAGAATCGGTCAACAATTTCATATACCTCCCATACAAAAGTACATATTCCCGGAAATGGGTTTTTTTGTTAATAACTTCCGTCACAATGTCGAAATCTTTACAAAATTTTACAAATTAAAATCTTATGTGAATAGAATTCATTCAGAGAAAAAATTTTCTGGATCAGTCCATAATTGGACATAGCTCCCATACAAGGTCCCTCCCGAAAATAACTTAAACGCAAATGATTCATTACTAAATTAAGATATCCATATAAAATTTGGTACAAGTATTGCTCTCACATACAGAAATATTACTGTGCAATTTTTGTTCCATCGGTCCATAATTGGTCATAGCTCCCATACAAGGTCCCCTCCCGAAAATCACTTAAACGCGAATAACTCATTACTAAATTAAGATATCCATATTAAATTTGGTATAAGTATTGCTCATACGCAAAAAAATTTACTGTGAAAGTTTTTTTCTGATCGGGTCCATAATTGGTCATAGCTCCCATACAAGGTCCCCTCCCGAAAATCACTTAAACGCGCATAACTCACTAGTAAATTAAGATATCCATATAAAATTTGGTACATGTATTGCTCATATGCACGAAAATATTACTGTGAAATTTGTCTCCGAGCGGTCCATAATTGGTCATAGCTCCCATACAGGGTCCCCTCCCGAAAATCACTTAAATGCACATAACTCATTACTAAATTAAGATATTCATATATAGTTTGGCACAAGTATTGCTCATATACAGAGAAATATTACTGTGAATTTGTTTTCCTATCGGGTCCATAATTGATCATAGCTCCCATACAAGGTCCCTTTCAGAAAAACACTTAAAGGCACATAACTCATTATCAAATAGTGATACCTATAAAAAATTTGGCATAGATACCTACTATTTTTGTACACAGAAATGTTATTTGAACATTTTTTCATGATCGGTCCAACTTTGGTCATAGCTCCCATACAAGGTTCCCTCCCGAAAATCACTTAAACGCACATAACTCATTACAAAATATTGATATCCATACATTTAGCAAAAATATTGCTCTTATATACATAAATTAAATTATAAAATTGTTTTAACGATCGGTCCATATTTGGTCATAGCTCTCATAATAGGTCCCCTCCAGAAAATAACTTAAATGCACAATATTTATTACCAAATATGATATAGATACAGAATTTTGAAATTTTGTCTTTATATACATAATTGGTCATAGCTCCCACACAAGGTCCTCTTACGAAAATCTCTTAAACGCACATTACTCATCACCAAATTAAGCTATTGATAAAAAATATTGTATACAAAAATTCTATTTCAAGATTTTTTCACGATCGGTTCATAACATAGGTGCGGTCGGTCCCATACAAAATTTGACTGAAATATAGCTTTTATGAATAGAAATTTAGCTTAAAGAATTTTTTACGATCGCTCTATAATTGGTCATATCTTCCATACTATGTCCTGCCCCTAAAAGCGCTTTAAACCGTATTTAACTAGTTGCATTAATCAATTTGTGTAGAACAAAATTATATATATTTATTTTGAAAATCCTTTAATCTTTTACAACACATGCATACATGCAAATTACTAAATATCGCTAAGCGCTATAAAAATATAAAGAAAATGGCGTTTGTAATGTTCAATAAATCATGGAATTGTTATAGATTTAAGCTGTTTAAATCTTTGTATTTTTTCTATTCAAGACATGAGAAAACTTATTTCTACAAATATTTGATCAATTAGAAAAGTATTAATATATAAGTAGCTGGTGGAGGGTATTTAAGATTCGGCTCAGCCGAATATAGCACTCTAACTTGTTTTTTTTTTTCATTGTTATGCATTCTAGAAATTTATTTAGTGTACGTTGTTTTTATAAATTATGCTCTTGTTTTTTGTTTTTTAAAGTTGTGCTTGCAATTTCTTTAACAAAGCGACATCAGCCTACTTTGTTGAATGTTGTCAAGCAACTAAATTAAATATTTGTATTTTTAATGCTCTTGTTTAGAAGTTCGTCTGCGATCACGTTGTGTACATGTAATTTGCCGAAAATCTTCGTTGTCAGAACAATACTAGCGCCGACGTCTGCTTTAGATACCCAAAAATACCGTAGTACCCCCGTCTCATTTTAGTACTTTTTACTAATTTTCCAAATAATACTGATCGACAAAATTTAAGTTTTTCGTGTCACAAAACATGCAGTTTTTGTGGCAATGACTGTTGCACAGTGGGGCAGAATGGAAATTTTTTGGAAATAAATCTGGCATTTCTAAACGGCTGATCCGATCGGGATAAAATTTGGCGTGAGCGTAGCCAAGGAGTATTCGAGTTTAAGTTTTGAAGATGAACCCTGCAGATGCCCCAGGGACGGCGCTGTGGCGGCTCAAAGTAGGGTACCTACGACATGTAAAATTTTTAAACTCGTGCTATTTTTTTGTTTTTCACCCAAGTACAAGATTTTTATATTTTCTGAAAGCGCTACTACTTATCTCTTATAATATCCGAGTTATAGGCATTTAAAAATTTAGTGATACAAAATTTACCATACCTTGGTCCGCCTTTTTTTGAATACCGGGCGTAATTTTGGACCAAATGGACTCAATTTTTTCTTGTTAGTTAGACAACAAAATTTCCAATAATATACAAAAAATATCAGATCAATATCATTTACAGATCCAAAATATACGTTTTTTAATTTAAAAATTCAAAAAATTTTAGATTCTTGCCGTTTTTTTGCCAAAAATGTGTCTTAACTCTTTTATTAATAAAATAAAATTTTCTTTAAGAACATATAACAATTTTATAGTTTTCTAAAAGGTATCTTTACGCAGAACGCTTTGGCGTAAAAAACTTGTTCTATTTTTTGAAAATGTTGCCACTGCGTCCTTCCGAATATTACCTATTTTTTATCAAAACTTCAACTTTGGGCGACATGTTCTAAAATCCCAAAGCTGGGATCATAAAACTGAAAGCAGTTTTGGAAACCTCAATATGTTTTCTATTTACTCCAAAAGTATTTTCCCAGCCCTGAAAGAAATGTGGACCCTATGGGCAAAAAAGTAAAAAATCCCATTTTTGGGATTTTCATTCCTATTTTGGGAATTGCGGGATGCCCTTTGACCTTTTCAATTTTTTTTTTGCATTTTCTTATTTGAAATGACAAATTTAACAAGCGTTGAAAATTTCATTGAGTTTTGTTCATAAATAAAGATTTTGTCTTATATTACATATTTGTTAAATTTATAAACCTATGATTTATATCAAAATTTTAATAGGGTCGCAGATAGCTACAACAATTTAGTCCATATTTATCCCTTAATATCTTTTTTTAGTTAGATATGGAAATTCTCGACCCTTTACAAAAAATTTCAAGCCAATATCTCAATTACATTCAAAAATATGTTCATTTAAACCTGTGTCCTTTAATTTCATCTTTTTCATATTTTAGTATTAAGTATGACAGAACATACATTTCGTGTTGAATAAAATATTTGGACAATTTTTAAAAATTATTTAGTTAATTATTTTATTAAAGACTATAGCATTGTATATACAATAAAAAAATTATAATTTTATTATGAGCCACGCACAACAACACCTAAATCACCCCACACAAACCACCTTTCCCGCCCACCGAAACATAAAACACAATTTAATACAATATCATCAGTTAGTATAATAGCTATTTTTATTTGAACTGTTTATCTTAAACATAATACAATTAATTCTTACAACCTACTTATATAGTTAATTCCTAACACTACTTATTTTCTATAAAATAACCTGTCATATCGGTATACATATCCAGAAGGTAATATAAGTCCTTTAAATCTTCCTTGTTTTGAGATGATAGAGTTTCATAACAAATCCATCTTTTTCGCATAGTTGAAAGAACAGGATCAGAAGATAGAACTAAACTATTAAAAATATCTTCATTCTGTGATTGCCTGGAGCATTTTCTTGAGCTGATTAGTTGAACATGCTTAAAATCTCGATTCCTCGCTTCCTGGGCTTCTTCTGTTAACTCTCCAAGTGGAAGAATATTCGACTTAATTATTATTTGACCATGACACAATACTTTGTATACTGTTGGTGTTAGTTCCCTCCATGGATACAGAGATACAAGTAATTTAGAAATTTCAGATGTATATTCCCCAAATCGATTTCCATTAATTTTATGTTTACTATTCAGTGCCATTAAAATAGTGTCAACTCTTCGAAGCAACTCCTTGTCGATTCCAGTTATTTTTGAAGTAATTTCAAAATCACGAAAAAACCTTCTCGCCGTATTACCGTCATTTGTACTACCGCAACTTGGAAGTGGTTTGTCGATGTTTAATCCCATCTGAACTTTAAATTCTTCTTGGATTCTGCTTTTTTCCGCAGCTCTCAGTTCTTTCAATTCTTCATTATTTTTTGTTGATTTAGTAAGATTCTCTGGCACACTTCTATATTTGAGGTCGTATGCTATGTGTAAAAAGTAATCCAAAAATCGTATTCTGGCATGAAGTGGTGAAATTCCGAAAGACAGGACTTCTTCATTAATACTTCTGCTTTTGTTTCTCATTACTTTTTGAGCTTTTTCTCATTACATATTGAGCATCTCCAGAAGGAAGAAGTTTCTTTATGGCATTGCTGACCTTTCCATCAATCATTGTTAAGCTTAGCTGATATGATACGTTAATAGAGAATTCCTTTATTTTTATGCAAATGGGCTCCAATGCATTTATTTCATCTTTTAAATATTCAACTAAATCTTTTGTTGTTTTCTTTGACTCCTTTATATATTCAAATCCAATGGATCTACAAACATTTTTTGAACCCGGAGTTGTATTGATCCATATATCTTCAAATGAATTTCCGATGCTTGACGATGATGGATTAAGGGAATATTAACGAATTCGTAATGGCACTAATGATGACATAAATACACTTTTGTAGTCTGCTAATGTCCGACTTCCACAAGCTTGTTTGTATTCTGGAAGTGCTGATAAACCGTCACATCCCCACTTACACATAAAGACAACATCACAGTTATGAATTTTCCTTAGTTGGTCTTCTGAAAAGTCTGACACAATTCTTGATGCTGTGTTTTCGAGCAAAGATGATATATCAATACAAGCTTCCACATCATTAACAGCAATAGGTGATGGTAGGACAGTCTAATTGTCTACCTATTAACATTTAGGACTATATTACTATAACCTGTA
>NW_023994738.1:95000-239541 GCF_015586225.1 Lucilia sericata
TGTTTTTTTACAAAATGTTCAGATGAATATTAAAGATCTTCGTGAAAAATTTTAAGAATTTAGAATTTTATTAGATAAACGAATTTTTGTATTTAATTCATATTGGAGGTACCGCTCCCCTCATTGGTAGTCCGCCAATTTTAACCCAAAATGTTTACATGGATGTTAAAGTTCTTCGTGCAAAATTTTAAGGATATAATTCCAAGATAATAGAATTTTTCTATTTAATTTATATGGGAGGTGCCACGCCCTCTGCTGCTACTTTTTGTCATAAATAATCATATTGACACTAAAGTGGCTCCGACAAATTTGAGGACTCTAACTGTTATATTATCTCAGATATACTGACCTAATATTTTCTTAATAGCGACGTGGCTGCTCGCCCACTTCAAATTTCTAAATAAAAAGTAGCCTATAACCTCTTCCAGACATACAGGAATACACTGTGAAAATTTCAAGAAAATCGGTTCAGCCGTTTAGTAGTCTATAAACTTCAAATATACGAACATACAAAAACACACATTGATTTTTATACCCTCCACCACCATCAGTGGTGATAGAGGGTATATATAAGTTTGTCATTCCGAATGTAACAACAAGAAATATTCATCTGAGACCCAACAAAGTATATACATATATTCTGGATCCTTATGAGCACAACTGCGAAATGTTTTCGGGATGGGTCTGTAAATGGTCTCCCATATAAGGACCTCTTCCGAAAATCACTTAAATGCAAATATCCAATTAAGAAATAAAGATATTTTAAAAATAGGCTATATAAATAAATTTTTTCGGATCGGTTCATAATTGATCGTATCTGTCAGAAAATCGCATATTTCATTGATAAATAAGGATATCGGAATAAAATTCTCCATAAATAAAAAAATGTACATGAGTATATTTTGTGTATATAAGAAATCTTTTTTTATAAAAATTTAGGATCAATGCATAACACTGTGCGACAAAAATAAATACCTGGGAATTGATACTATTTTTTTGAAAGTTGGATCCGAGAAGAACAAGAATATGTTTTTGAAATTTGCCAAACACCTCCAAAATCTTTAGTTACGGGTAAAAAGCCGGTTTTCGTAACTTTAAGCACTTATAACTCAGTTACTTGAATCTGAACCGATTTTCTCTATTCATAAGAAAAACGCAACTTTGCTTTTAAAAATCCGTTAGCAATTGACGACGTTATTGATCTTTTTCTTCATACAAAATTGTTCAAAAACTGATTTTCTGAAGGATGATTTATTTGGGAATAGGGTTATATATGGGCCAATTCTCTAAAAGTTTGGTGAAAGGATTTATGTTTATATAAAAGTTAGTTATGCTGAATTTCATCGTGATATTAATATTAAGAGGATAATTATGGTATTCAAGACATTTTCTGAAGGAGGGTTTGTATGAGGACTAGGGTCAAATAAGGCCGTATTGTCTAAAGAATCAGCAGTATCACTAAAGATTACAGCAAGCTCATTTATACCGATTTTTGTATTGTTTGGACCTTATTTGACCCCATGCAAATCCCCTTTAAGCAAGCGACTTTAATTCCATAATTTTCTTAATTACATCAATATCACGATGAAATTCAGCATAAATAACTTTTATATAAATCCATCCACCAAATTGTAAGAGGATCGACTCATATTTAGCCCATATAAAGCATCTTTCGGAAAATCAGTGTTGGAAAAATTTTGTATTAAGAAAAAGATCAATAATGTCGTTAATTGCCAACGACTTTTTAAAAAGAATGTTGCCTTTTACTCATGAATAAACATAGGTTTCTAATCAGTTAATAAATAGTACGGTTCCCATATAAAATACTTTAAAAAAACATATCCAAAAATTCACAAAAGGGTATATATGATTTCTAAATGATAGCGCCCTCATCACGGAAGCACAATTTAAACCTTCTTAATTTATTAAATACGTATCTAGAAATATTTAGAAGGGTTTTCATAAAGAGTAGCTTACACGTGGAGGGTATTTAAGATTCGGCATAACCGAATATAGCACTGTGACTTGTTATATATATAGATTTACAAATATTATACATAATTTATTTAAATTAGCGATATTATTTCTATTTATCATTGTAAAATGTAAACACCAAAATAAAAAAACACTACATTCTATTAAGCTAAACAAAAAGTGCACACACTAAAAAAATCTTACAAATCAAACAACTCATCAAGTCTTTTCAGCCTACTATCCAGTCAAATTACGTCTTACTATCCAGTCAAATTACGCTACTATCCAGTTTTTATTAGGTGCAGTTGAGTTGTAAAAATTAAACATGGCAGCTATTTTATGTAACATTTGAAGATTGTAGCTTCTAGAATATCTCAGATATACAAATTTTTCTATATAATTCATATGGCGGTCTCAAGCTACCCCCTGATGAAAGACCGCATTTTTTCCCAAAAGGTTCAGATGAATATGAAAGTCCTTTGTACAAAATTTTAGGAATCTAGTTCTATGAGTTTCTTAGATAAAATATTTTGTTGTATTCAATTCATATAATTTTAATATAATATCTTGTATTACCTCTGAATTCGGAATATAAATAAAGGCCCTCTAATAAAAAAGTTTTTACTTCTCTGTATATTAGTGACTTTTTTTATTTCTTTATGACTTTACAAATTATATTACGGTCTTATTTATTCGATGTTCAAAAATGAATAGAATGATTATTACAAAATTTAATTTCCATAGCATGTGAAACAGATTATTGAAATAAAAAAGAAGAAATAATAACAATAACAACATAATGGTAAAAGTTTGAGTTACTCTTCATTATCATTACATTAGGTTGTTATAAACACATTACTAGTATGTAGCAGTGTTGCCATAACGGCATTTAAAGTGCAATTCTAGCACTTTTTTTCGTCGGCTGCACTTATTTTTTAGAAAAAAGTGCTAGATGCTTTTAGCACTTTTTCGTTTTTTGCTAGAAATTTTTAGCATTAAAAGTGCATTTTTGGCATTTTTCTTCTATTTTGCACTTTTTTATAATTAAAGAACTTTAAAGTTTAATTTCTCTAGAGAACTGCAAAAATTTAGTTTTGAGATGTGAAATTTTAAGAAATTCTCACGAAAACTTTTTGTATATGTTTATTGTAATTTATAATTTACACTATAAATTAAACTAAGAAGTGAATTATTTTAAATATTATTATGCAATAATCGTAATAAATATTTGAAAAAATAAGCTAAAAGAGCGTTGTTTTGTTAACAATGTAGTGACTACATGCTAAAACGGCTAATATCTTCCAAAAACATTTTTTTGAAAAAAAAAATCATTAAAATTTAAAATATACAATAAAATGAAAATGTATGAACATATAAAAACAGGTAAAAGTTCAGGGATGCCGAATATTATATACGCACCAACACAAGACGTTTTACCAAAATTTGCTCATTTATTAGATTTATGCTCAAATTTTATATCGTGTATCGATTTTATTTTCGGAATAGGATCTTAATGGTTTGGATCACGGACCGAGCTCTAAGAAGGATGTTTTAAAACAAATCATTTTTTCGAATGTATCATAATACTAAAATGTTTTAATAATTTATTGAGAATAAATTTATTTTCTGAAAGAGGATTTATATAGAGGAGAAATTACAAACTAGCGTATTTGAATATAACACTCATAATTCATTTGTCACATTAACATTTATATTGTTTCCTAAAAGCTCTTAGAAGTATGAGTAATAAACCTGACATCTATTCACCGAAATTTAAAATTATTTCAACTGAATTTTCAATATTTTTGCAATAATAATACCTTTGCTAAAGTGTTGTGAATATGACCCATAAAATTGTTTATATAAAAAATAACTAAAACTATAAATATAAAATTTTTTCTTCCGAATTTAAAAAAGATTTTTTTAATTAATAAACAAAGAAAACCATATAGGTTTTATATCCTAAACAAAATCGTTGTTACCTAGTGTTATTTGTTATTTAATATACATATATATGTATATACTTATTCTTAGGGGCATTAAACAAATTTTCGAACAGGTTTTGTACCTTACCCTTTCCGATTTTGATAAAACTTGGTACACACATTCTTTGTATCAATACGAAGTTTAAAGTTCTTCAAAATTTCAAAATTCTTTACGGTTTCGATTTTATCAAGGTTCAAATTTTTTAAAATTTTTTTCAACAAGCATTAAATTTGACATCGTATATTTTATAAAATATTTATCGTTTTAGTTCCTAATTTGTTGACTCAAACGGTAAGTTTTTTAATTGTGTTAGTGAAAAAACTCACATGTATATATGTGGTGTGAGTTTTGTTTAAATATAAAAATTTCAGAATGGGACAATGAGGGGATCTCAAGTAAATCAACTTTTAGTAAAATAATTCACATCATTTCCATACAAATTTCAAAAATTTTAATTTTTTGTTCATAAACAATTTAATTTTTGTTTCAAATTCTTAAACTTTTTTGTGTTCATCATCAAATAAAACATTAAATTTTTAAATATCTTGAATATTATTAAGCTACAAGACATAGGCTTTCATTGGGAACTAAAACGATTAAAATCGGATAAACAGTTCAGAAAATATACGATGTAAAATTTAAAGCTTGTTGAAAAAAATCCAAAAAAAAAAAAAAAAAAAAAATGAAATTTAAACATCGATAAAATCTGGACCGTAACGAATTTGAAAATTTTGGGGAACTTTAAATTCCGTATTTACATGAAGAATGTGTGTACCGAATTTCATCGAAATCGGGGAGGGTCATGTTCAAAATCCTACTTATTTGTTTGAATTTTTTTTTTAAATTACCCCTCATCAATTTTGTAAAGGGATATTTGAAATTTGAAATATTTGAAATAGTCTTTTACATTTTCGTTGAATTATGTGAAAAATTGCCACCTGTACATTATACCTGGACAGCCAGCCGCACAGACGGGTAAACGTGGCTTAATGGACTTTTAAAAACTTGATTTGAATTTAGCACTTTTTTCAACGAATTTGCACTTTTTTGACCGTCATTTTGCACTTTATTCTGAGGGAGTTCTGGCAACACTGGTGTATAGTGAGAGCTAATTTTACATTGAGTAATTTTGTTATTCTTTTTAAATAGATATAAAAGAATATAAAAGTATCCCAATATTATAAATAGTACAGTGCGTACACGAATAATGTTATTAATGTTTATAACACTCTTCTTAATTATTAATTATTCGTATTATTTATCCTTTTTAAGTTATTTGAATAATTTCAAAATAAAACAAGTAAGAGTGTTATATTCGGCTATACCGAATCTTATATACCCACCATCACACCTCGTTTGACTCGAATGAAACTTACTTATGTCGAATTTCATCTATATACTCGTATATTTAGGCCAGTTAAGCGTTAAAGTAATTTTCTGAAGGGGACCTTATATAGGGGGTAGGGTCAATTATGGGTCGAGCCTCATAAAATTTGGTAGACAAAATTTGGTTCGTATTAAATTTATTTGTGTCGAATTTCATCGAACCATTAATGAGCGTTGCAGTCATTTTCTGAAGGGGACCTTATATGGGGGGTAGGGTCAATCATGGACCGATCCTCATAAAATTTTTTAGATAGATTTTGACTCGTATGAAACTTACTTATGTTGAATTTCACTTGATTTTCACTCTACATACTAGTATTTTTAAGCCAGTAATGAGCGTTAGTCATTTTCTGAAGGGGACCTTATATGGGGGGTTGGGTTAATTATAGACCGTTCCTCATAAAATTTTGCATAGTGATTTTGGATCATAAGGAACTTACTTATGTCGAATTTCATCGCTATATTTGTATTTTGAAACAAGATATGGCTGTTAAAGCTGCTTTTCGAGGGGCCACTTGTATGGGGGCTATCCGAAAACGTGGACCGATATTGCCCATTTTCAATACCAAACAAACCTTACCTATTAAAAATATTTATGTAAAATTTCAACCCTCTAGCTCTTTCCATTCGGACTCTATCGTGCTTTCAACAGACAGACAGACAGACGGACGGACAGACATGGCTAGATCGTCTTAGAATTTAATGAGGACCCAGAATATATATACTTTTGTGGGTCTATGACCAATACGTCGATGTGTTACAAACAGAATGACAAAATCAATGAGAGTGTGAAGATAAATTCGAATTTAACTAGTAAAGACGCAAACCAAATTCTTTAACATAGCTATTTTTGCAGTTAACAGTGCACTGTTAACCAATTAACAGTCAAAATGCTCTAATTTGTTGAAAAAATCATATATCCAGTATTTTTGAAATATTTTCAGAATAAAAAAATATAAAGAAAAAAGAAAAATTTACTATATTGGCATTAAAAATGGTTTGTGACCAGAAAGTTCTAGAGAGGATTTGTGGTCATTATGGAATTTTAAGGAGGGGCTGGTATACCACGATATATGCAATCGGTAGTCCCATATGTCCTTAATAGTTCTCTATTACTAGTTTATCCCAAATAATCTTAGGCCATGAAAATTGGTGAAGAAATTCTAGAGAGGTACTACATACATATATTTTACGTAAGGTAGGCGCAGGAGTACCACAGTATACTGTGATATCCAAAGTGATATACGAAACTTAAAAAAAAACATGAGGAATACTCTAAAAGTTTCCTATAATTTTTTTTTATTTTCCCATTTCGTTTTATGGGAACCTAAATATTTTTATAAGAAATTCTGGAAATTTTCATTAATTTTTTTAATAGGTAGCTCTTCTAGTTTTGATAAGTATAAAATTTTAACAATAAGTATTTAATAAGCATAAATGCATATGTATACTTATGTATTATCATATATTTATAATATAAGTTTATTATTTTTAAATAAATACATTTTTCTATAAGTAAATTTTATAAATTCTACGAAAATAAATTTTAAAAATATTATAATTAACTATTTATAAACTTTTTAGAGATTTTTGATCTGATAAAAAATGTTGGTGTGGTATTTCTTTGCTATATATTATTAGCTATAAAATGATTTATTGGGGCAGGGATGGTTATGGTCCGATGTACGCCAGACATCATGGTGCATTTTCTGGGTACATAAAATTAACCTGTGCTAAATTTCATCGCTATTGTTTTATAATTAACTTTTTATGCCTTTTTAAACTTTATTTAAACTATTGTATGGGGACCAGGTGAAATCGTGGACCGATATTGCCCTAGCTCCTCCAGTGAGACTTCTATCGTGATTATAACAGACAAACGGATATAGCTAAATCGTCTTAGAATTTATTAAGGTCCCAGAGTATAGCTGTGTAGAGTGGTGAAATGAGTGCGAATGGAAATTAACGATCTTGGAGTCACAGGTTCGAATCACAACCGATTCCATATATCGTGGTATCCCAGCCCCTCCTTAAAATTCCATAATGACCACAAATCCTCTCTAGAATTTCATGGCCACTTTTCAGGGATCCTAAGATTATTTGGGATAAACTTGTAATAGAGAACTATTAAGGACATCTGGGACTACCGATTCCATATATCGTGGTATACCAGCCCCTCCTTAAAATTCCATAATTACCACAAATCCTCTCCAGAATTTCATGACCACTTTTAAAGGATCCTAAGATTATTTGGGATAAACCAGTAATAGGGAACTATTAAGGACATATGGGACTTCCGATTGCATATATCGTGGTATACCAGCCCCTCCTTAAAATTACATAATGACCAAAAATCCTCTCCAGAATTTCATGGCCACTTTTCAGGGATGCTAAGATTATTTGGGATAAACTAGTAATAGGGAACTATTAAGGACATCTGGGACTACCGATTCCATATATCGTGGTATACTAGCCCCTCCTTAAAATTCCATAATGAACAAAAATCCTCTCCACAATTTCATGGCCACTTTTCAGGGTTCCTGAGATTATTTGGGATAAACTAGTAATAGAGAACTATTAAGGACATATGGGACTTCCGATTGCATATATCGTGGTATACCAGCCCCTCCTTAAAATTCCATAATGACCACAAATCCTCTCCAGAATTTCATGGCCACTTTTCAGGGATCCTAAGATTATTTGGGATAAACCAGTAATAGGAAACTATTAAGGACATATGGGACTACCGATTCCATATATCGTGGTATACCAGCCCCTCCTTAAAAAACCATAATGATCACAAAGCCTCTCTAGAATTTCATGGCCACTTTTCAGGGATCCTAAGATTATTTGGGATAAACTAGTAATAGAGAACTATTAAGGACATCTTGGACTACCGATTCCATATATCGTGGTATACCAGCCCCTCCTTAAAATTCCATAATGACCACAAATCCTCTCTAGAACTTTCTGGTCACAAACCATTTTTAATGCCAATATAGTAAATTTTTCTTTTTTCTTTATATTTTTTTATTCTGAAAATATTTCAGAAATACTGGATATATGATTTTTTCAACAAATTAGAGCATTTTGACTATTAATTGGTTAACAGTGTTAACTGTAAAAATAGCTATGTTAAAGAATTTGGTTTGCGTCTTTACTAGTTAAATTCGAATTTATCTTCACACTCTCCCTGCTATTATGAATAAATCTGTAGCAAAGGGAAATTGCTCTTAATAGGCTAATTAATTTAGAAAATGTATGCAAAAAGTAAGGATATTCACAAGTTTCAATTTTATCTTGCTTTACAGATGATTCATCGGGTAGTTTATTTCCCGAAATAGAATCTACAGAAATGTTACGAAAAGAGGTTGATAAAGATGTGTGAGTTTTAGAAATTTCCTCGAATGTTTCATAATTAGATAGAGGTTTTGGCCATGATGATTGCGGTCCATACAAAAAACTTCGGACCATTCCACCATATCTCACACTCTACTAGCTGATGTGGAAAAATACCTCTAGATGCACAATCTGCGGGATTTAAATAATATTTCCATTGAAAAGAATTGCTTTGTCGCTGAATTTCAGCAATTCTATTCGCGACATAAACCGTCCAACTCGAAGGACGCTTCCTCAGCTAACATAACACGGCAGAACTGTCACTCTAAAAGAATATATTTTCAATATGTCTGTCTTTAAAGGAGTTTTTTACTCTGTCAGACAATTTTGCTAATAAAATAGCAGCGCAAAGCTCAAGTCGAGGAATAGAGACTGTTTTAATTGGCGAAATTTTAGAATTCGCTTGTAAGGGATGTACAAAAATCTCATTGGGTGTAATAACTCTGCAATAAATGGCTGATGCGTATGCCACGGTGGAAGCATCGCAAAAACAGTTTTAGTTTAAAATCTTTAGAAACATTAATCCATCTTGGTATTTTAATATTTGAGAATTCAGAAAGAGTCGATCTGTATTCCAACCATTTCTCATTAATATCCGATGGAATTGGGATATCCCAGTCTACCTTTTTTTCTCATAATTGTTTAAAAAGAGATTTTGCAACTACGGTGCAAGGAGTAAGCCACCCCAAAGAATCGCTTCGAAACTGGACGAGATTCATCAATATTTGTCCTATAAGAAAGCGTGTCATCAGTGGTATCCACTGAATTCCAAGTGTTTTAACAACATTGTCGCCATCAAAATTCAGAGTTAAAGATTTTTCTCTAAACTCCTCAGGAATTTTATGAAATAATTCAGGTGAATTTGTGATCCACTTTCGCAAATTACACCTTTTCCCAAAAGTTTACATAAATTCCTTTGTAAATCAATCGCCTTTCAACTGTCTCAGCACCAGATATAATGTCGTCGACATAAGAATCTGTAACCAAGATCTTAGATTCATCATCCTTATAATCTTCCGCCAATTGGCGCAGGACACGTATAGCGAGATATGGGGCTGAAGTCGTTCCATATGTCACAGTGTTTAATTGGTATACAGAGATCTCATCAAGGGGACTATATCGCCATAATATCTGTTGGAATGGAAGGTGTAGTGAAATAACTTCAATCTGTCTAAACATTTTTACAATGTCAGCACTAAAACCAATTCTATGAGTTCTCCATTAGGTAATAATCTGTGGAAGATCATTTTGCAACGCAGGGCCAGGAGATAGTTCTTCATTAAGACATTTACGACCGTCAATACGTTTTTTTTATGTTTTTTTTTTATCATTTTATTTATTCTTTTTGAATCTTTCCTATGTAGAAATTTACAATAAGTATTAAAATCTTAACCTAAATTATAACTAACGTTGTTATTGCCAATGCAATTTCAACCAAAGTTCTCGACAATTTGATTATCTGGCAAAATCCAATGTTTCCGTTCTTCTCAGTCTTCTATGACCCTCAAATGACAGCAACTCCCTGGCAAGGGGATTTGGGTGATCCATTAGTTTCGACAAGTAGGTTAAAGAAGAGAATTTGATCTCCTCGCGTATTATGGGGACATTGAGATCCCTATGAATATTACTATTGCGAATGTACCACGGAGCACCTGTTATTGACCTTAACAGTGCTGACTGCTTTCTTTAGATGAGGAGGCTGTTCCCCACAGTTGAATGCCGTATAGCCATATCGGTTTTATAACTGTTTTGTACAAAAGCACTTTGTATTCCAAGTCTAGAGCTGACCGTGGTCCAATTAACCAGTACATTTGAGCTGTCTTTAATTTTATTTGTGTAACCTTGGCTTCAATGTGGTGAGTCCATGTTAAGCGGCGATCAAGGTGGATACCAAGATATCTCACATGGCTTTGTTCAGGAATTTTTATATTGTTTATCTGTACGGGTGGATGTCTGTAGGCCAATAGGTAGGTTGGCCACTAGATATGGCATCTAGTCTGTTATGCGATATTGCTTCTAGCAATTGTCTGCCTTTGGGAGTAATGAGGCGAGAGCCCCAAAATGTATGTTTTGCATTATAATCACCAGCTGCATTGAATCTTGGTCCTTTTTGTATTCTGGCATTGGGAAATGTCTAATATTTTTTCTCACTAATATGGCTGTTCCACCACAGGCTCTGCCACTTGGATGTTTTGTATCGTAAGTGTAGTATCCGTTAATTCTGAAACAATTCTTTAGGGTAAAGTGTGTTTCAGAGACGAGTAGTACGTCAATTTCCTGAAGTAGCAGGAATTGGCCGTTAGCATTCCAAAAACAAATTCTTAGGGAATTCATTTCTTATTTAGCAGGATCTGCATGAGCATGCTTTGATTCTGCATTAATTGTTGAAACATATTTTGCATATTTGCCATGAAACGGTTCATGGTTTGAATTAAATTCTCAATAGAGCTTTGAGAATCTGTTTCGGGTGCGGGTACACCCTCTTTTAATGCATGTGCATATGAAAATAACGTGGTATTATTTTCATTATTTGTTTGCAGATTTTCATTATTTTTATTTGTAAGACTTCTATATTGGGCACTAGAAGTTTGTTTTGCATTAATTTGGGTAACGGAACCCTCTTTTGTCGTATGGGCATACGATTTATTGAGCACTATACGATATATTGAGCACTAGAAGTATTAGGAAGCCTTGGGAAGTTAGAAGCTTTAGTATATATACTGGACATCAGCGATAGTTAGCAGTGTGATTTTGACCACAGTTACTGCATTTTCTTTTATTGTTATCTGTTTTTGGGTGGGGACAATCTTGGCTTTTATGGATGTCTCCGCATCTCACACAAACAGATGGTAATTTGCAGAAAGTTCTGGTGTGACCGAACTCTTGGCAATTTAGGCATTGAGGAGGCCTCTGCGTTTAATGGGTTCCTCTACAGTTATTTTGCGATTAAGAAGATATCTTAAACTATATATGGGATGAGTATCACCCTTTTTCTTCAATTGTGAAGAGTTAAAAGTAATTTCAACTCTTAACATTGGTTGAGGAATTTTGTCCTTGTTAAATATATTGTGAATGGACTTCACTTCATAACCTTCAGTCTCTAGCGCCTTTTTAATCTCATCATTTGGTACAGAACTGTCTACACCTTTGATAACTACTGCCAAACCCTTTGCACTTTTAAGTTGATATGTGTAATAATTTCTTTTCTCAGAATCAAAACTATCAACTATTGTTCTAAAAGACTTTTCTGAATAAGTCTGTATTTTTGTTTCCTAAATGTTTCCTTTGAGTAGGGAGACTACAAGTTGGGACAACTTATTAACCAATAGATGTGGTAGGTTCGCGCAAATAGAGGGGCTTGTGGTCTTTTAGAGGCATGGATGGTACTTTTTCACTTTCTTGGTTGTCAAGGAGTGCAAAACGATTTTGACTCATCGAATTTGTTTTCGCCTGTTTTGGATTTGGTTCCAACTTTGAAGTCCTAGGGCTGGACTTACGTTTTGTATAAGTGACATAACGGTCCATTCCAGTTTGGATCTGTTCCGTTTTATGCGAGCTCAATGTATTTGGCTTGTTTTTTATTATGGCACCAGTATTCTTTGACATTGGGCTTGAGTGATCTTCCTTATCATTAATGGTTTTTATAGTGTTAATATTGTTATTGATACTATTTGTGATATTGTTCACATTAGCATTACTGTTTTCATCAAACATTGTATCAGTTATTTGTTTTTCTATTTTTTCTTTTGCGTTGTCTTCTTTCTTCAATTTTCTTGTTTTGGCGCACTTGAGAGAGGAGATCTCTCGTTTGTTGTTGTTTTTGAATCTGTTGTTTGTTTATTTATTTTTTCTTTTGCGCTATTATCTACACAATTGTTTTGTTTTGGCGCACTTGAAAGAGAAGATCTCTCATTTGTTGTTGTTTTTACACTTAAATAATTTTTATGATTTTTTGGATCATAATTATTGTTGTTGTTGTATGGAGAGCTCATAACAAAGTATGCATTTTTTCCATTGCTACTGAGCCTCCTTTCACTTATTGGAGAGTTAGAGAAACTAATGCACAATAACACAAACACTACACTTTATTTAAGGTTTTGTTGTTATTATTATTTTTTTTTTGTTTTTTATACTTTTTGTTTTGCTACAATTTGTTATTGTTAATAATTGCATTAACAAAAACGACAATTTATTTGATTTAAATGTATTTTTAATATTAAAAATATATGTATATAAGTATGTATTTAATTAGCGTCCATTCGCTGTTACTTATCTTTAATTAAGAATTTATGTTCACAATGATATTTTCTCGTGAGAGCGATTTATGCTCCATAATTGGACATAGCTCCCATACAAGGTCCCCTCCCGAAAATCACTTAAACGCGCATAACTCATTACTAAATTAAGATATCCATATAAAATTTGGAATAAGTATTGCTCATATGCACAGAAATATTACTGTAAAAGTTTTTTCCGATCGGTCCTTAATTGGTCATAGCTCCCATACAAGGTCCCCTCCCGAAAATCACTTAAACGCACATAACTCATTACTAAATTAAAATATCCATATAAAATTTGGTACAAGTATCTCATACTAGGTTCCCTCCTCCTTTTTTCACGATCGGTCCATAACAATGGTGCGGTCGTCCCATGCAAATGTCCCTTCAGAAAATCACTTGAACACACATTACTTATTACTAAATTACGATATAGATACAAAATTTGACTGAAATATAGCTTTTATGTACAGAAATTTAGCTTAAAAAATTTTTTACGATCGGTTTATAATTGGTCATATCTCCCATTTGGTCATATCTGCCCCTAAAAGCAATTTAACCGTATTTAACTAATTGCATTATCAATTTGTGTAGAACAAAATTATATATATGTACTCGTTTATAACGAACTCCGCGGGACCAGTCAAATTTGTTCGTTATAAGCGAAGTTTGTAATAAGACAGGTGAAGTTTTTGTAGTTCCAAAAATAAAGTGGCATTTTACGAAATTTTAAGAATATGATTTAAAAATTTATTTAATATTCTTTACAAAAAAACACCATTGATATTATCCTAATATTCCTAATATATGTATATTATAAATCTCTTTGTAAGTCTGTTCGTTTGTTTGTTTGTTTGTTCGTCAATCACGCCTAAACGGCTAGACCGATTTTCTTAAAATTTGGAACATAGGTAGATCTATCATTGGAGGGTGTTATAGACTGTATCGTTTTTCAAAGCTTGGACTAGGAGGGCGCAAAAAGGTAAATGGGTGAAAAGCGGTCAAAATTAGTACTTTTAAGCATAAATACCAATTATTGTCTTTGCTTAAGCCAAAATATATTCCATTAAGATTTTTAAAGTATCAGAAATATGACAAAAGGAGGAAAACGGGCAAAATTAGTACTTTTGTGCTTTGAGACTAATTTTTATCTGTTCTATATCAACTGCGCTTTTTATAGTATCGGAAATATGCATATTTTGGAAGCCCACCCAATAGGGGCAAAAACGGGTAAAAAAAGGAATTGTATAAAATGTCCTAAAGACATCAAATCCTAATATATATTATAAATCTCTTTGTTAGTCTGTTCCTTTGTTTACTTGTTCGTCAATCACGCCTAAACGGCTAGATCGATGTTTGCTGTATAAAATTTTCAAAACACATAAAATTTTAAATATTAATATTTTAATGGAGCAAGCGACTAACAAATATCATATTTTTGGGTTATTTAAATTTAACGAATAAAAAGTATAATTATTTGTTATTTTAGACTTTTATGAAATTTCTTAAATATACAATGATTTAAAAAATTATGTTTTTGCAAAGCATCTATCCAGTGGGTAAAAAAGGGAATTTTTTCTAAAAATTTGTAACAAAGTTAGATCTATAGTTGGCGGGCGTTATAGACAAAAAGGGGAAAAATGGGTGAAAACCGGCAAAATAAGTACTTTTGATAGTAAGTAATGAGTTTTTGCAAAACATCATTAAAGAGGAAAAGGGAGGAAGAAAGGGGAGATACATGATTTTTTTAATAAATGTTCTGCAGGACTCATATTTTCAACATCAATTTCTGAAATGATACAAAATTTATTAAACAAAATACATAAATTTGGGTAATTCAATGGAGAAAAAGGGTATGGGTAGTATTTTTGGAACTGTGTTGGTACCTTTTATAAATATGTTCAATTTTAATGAAATTTCATTTGTAGCTTTATAAGATCACAAAAAAGTTATAATGAATTTCTTCATAAAGAGACCTTTAGCATTTTTTCAAACATGAAGAAGAAAGGGAAAGGGGAAAATACTTAAGTATAATGTTATGAAACCACTTAAAACCCCGGGCAACGCCGGGTACAAAAATCTAGTTTGTTCATATTTTTCTTAACAAATTTAAGTTTTTTCATAATTTTGAAGTTCGGTATAAAAAAGGAAAATTGTATGAAATTGTACTTGAGGGACTGAAAAAATAGTTCGTTTTATACGAGGATTCGTAATAACCGAGTTCTTTATAAGAGATGATTTTTGTATGAAAATAGTTACCAAAATAGCGGGACTTGAAAACTTGTTCGTTATAAGCGAGTTTGACTGTATTTTGAAAATCCTTAAATCTTTCACACACATGCATACATGAACATTATTAAATATCGTTAAAGCATATCTTGGGGCGCTATAAAAATATAAAAGAAAATGGGGTTTGTAATGTTCAATAAATCTTGTAATTGTAACAGATTTAAGCTGTTTAAATCTTGGGGTTTTTCTATTTAAGACATGAGAAAACTTATTTCTACAAATATTTGATCAATTAAAAAGGTATTAATATAAAAATAGCTGGTGGAGGGTATTTAAGATTCGGCTCAGCCGAATATAGCACTCTAACTTGTTATTTTTATTATTATACCCTCCACCACCATCAGTGGTGATAGAGGGTATATATAAGGTGGTCATTCCGTTTGTAACACCGAGAAATATTCATTTGAGACCCATATATATTCTTGGTCCTTAAGAAATTCTGAGTCGATTTAGATATGTCAGTCTGTTTGTCTGTATAAAACACGCTCACGTTAAAACGTTGCTTCGGAACTTTATGAAATTCACCCAAAATATTCATTGATATCCTAAGCAGTTTGGTATTGAAAATCAGCAAGATCGGTGAAATAGGTTCAGAGTTATGAGTAAAAATTTGAGACACCCTCAAAAAAAAATTTGCTTTTTCACATATTTATTTGTATTTTTTACAAAAACTACTGCAGATAAATTGTTGGTTTACAATTACATATACCTCCCATACAAATGTACATATTCCCCGAAATTAATTTATTGTTAATAACTTCCGAAATAATGCCAATATCTTTACGAAATTTTACAAATTTAAATTCTATGCCAATAGAATTCATACAAAGAAACAATTTTCTGAATCGGTCCATAATTGGTCATAGCTTCCATATAAGGTTACCTTCCGAAAAACTTTTAAACGCACATAACTCATTACCAAATAACGATATTCATACAAACTTTGGCACAAATATTACTTTTATTTACAGAAATCTTACTGTACATTTTTTCACGATCGGTCCACAATTGGTCATAGCTCCCATACAAGGTCTCCTTCTCAAAGTCACTTAAACGCATATTTTTCATTACCAAATAAAGGTATTCATACAAAATTTGGCGCAAACATTGCTTTTATATACAGAAATGATAAAATAACATGGTATTTTTATATGAAAAATATTAGTTGACGAAGGACAAAAGAATGAAGTGGTGTAGTGGATGGAAGGGAGAATTAACAAACTGAGCATTGCAGGTTCGATTCCTGGTCGATTTATCTTTCTTTGTCATAAATAATTTTATTTTTTTTTTTAATCAAATTCGGTTCAACAATAAAAATTTAAAAGCAATTTTTTTTTCATAGGATCAACAACGTTGAAAATGTATTGTACCTCCCGTACAAAATTATATAAGTTTTATAACTATAACTATTACCATACATTTCTCCTACACATAGAAATTATTTTAAATACAGAACATATGTTAAATTTAGTACGCTCTGTAACAGTCTGTTAAGTGATAGTTTTGTTTTTAATTGCATATTGTAAGGCGTAATGAAAGTAAGTCTAACTTGTTAATTATTCATATTATTTATCTTTTTTAAGTTTTTTGAATAATTTCAAAATAAAAAAATAGTAAAAGCAAAATAGAAAAAAGTTGAAGAAAAATTTTTGTTTTCTGCAACACCCCCATTGGTAGTCCGCCAATTTATTACCCAAAATATTTACATGGATGCTAAAGTTCTTCGTGCAAAATTTGAAGCTTTTAACTCTTATAGTTTTCTTAATATGGAAGGTGCACGCCCACTATAGTCATTCCGCCCATTTTATCCGAAAATATTCTTATGTATGTCAAAGTTGTCTGTGCAAAATTTGACGGCTAAACAAACATTAATTTATATATGTATATATAAATAAACAAACATTAATTTATATATATATATATATATATATATATATATAAGTTGGTCATTCCATGTGTAACAGCAAGAAATATTCATCTGCGACTCAACAAAGTATATATATTCTGGATCGTTATTCTGATTTAGCTGTGTCCGTCTGTCTGTCTGTCTGTCTGCCTCAAACACTCTCACGTTAAAACTAAGCAAAATAAATCTGAAAATATTCACTGTTGTCCTAAGCAGTTTGGTGTTGAAAATCAGCTAGATCGGTCCACAACGTAAAAAGTTATGAATAAAAATTTCATACTACCTCGAAAAAAATTACGTTTTTTTTAATTAAATAAAGTTTTCTCAGAAACTACTAAGGATAAATGGATGAATTTTGTCACACGTTATTTTCTTTGCCCAGGGATCAAATTTGTTCAAACTCAAAACTATCGATTCAAAATTTTCCATAACCCCCATACAAAGGTACATATTCTCGGAAATAGATGTATCGTTAATAACTTTGACAAAAATATCGGTATCACAACGAATTTTCGTACATATGTAGGAGTGAAGTTGCGAGAAGTTTGCAATAATAACGAGTAGCTGCAGTTGAAGTTTAGAACAGAGAGCAACATTAGTTTAAAAGAAGACGCCGCGAGCTTAAGACGTACGACGGAGCCCGTATTCATTTTTTTTATTACAATAATTTTATTTGAACTCAATTTTTCCATAAAATAAACTATTTAATATTATAACTGTATTTTATAACATACATATGTATATTTGAAATAAAAATTTATAAAATACCATAAATTTGGGGACTCAACACGGATTGTTTGTCGTGAGTGTTTAAATGGTAAACATGCGCAACGACGTGGACGATAATGCTGAAAGCGACGATGCTGTTGTTGTTGAAGATGAAAGGAAAATGTCAAAGCAGACGAAAAATTTTAATGACGGCGGCAGTGTTGGTGATAAAAATAACGAATTATTAGAAACAAAACCATGCATGAGAAAATACGTTAATGAGAACAAAAGTAACGAGAAGGAACAGAATAAGACGTATGCAGTGGAACAGTATAACATGTCATCTTTTAATACTCCAAGATTTTCGATTAATTTTCGTGATATTGAAGATTCAATAAGACCATTTGATGGAAGTGGCACTATTCCCATTGATGGTTGGATAAATGATTTTGAGGAAACTTCGGCTGTAATGTATTGGGATGAATTTCAGAAATATATTTTTGCTAAAAAATCCCTTAGGGGATTGGCTAAATTATTTATTGCCAGTGAAAGAGGCATAACAACGTGGATTAAGTTGAAGCAAGCATTAATTGATGAATATAAAACTACAGCCAACAGTGCCCAGCTACATAAAATGTTAACTGAACGGAAAATGAACAAGGATGAGACTATTCACGAATATTTTTTGAAGATGAAGGAAATGGCTTCGCGCGGCAACATAGAGGAAAGTGCTTTGATACAATACGTTATTGATGGCATAAAAGATTTGACAATTAATAAGACCATATTATACGGTGCATGCAATTTGAAGGAGTTTAAGGAGAAACTTAAATGTTATGAGACGATGCAGGAAAGATCTTCTAAAAAAGTTGATACTAGAACAACTAACAACAATAAAACTTCTGCTAAAAATGAGAAGGCTATACTTTGCTACAACTGTGGTGAAAAGGGCCATACATCAAGAAATTGCAAGGATAAAGAGAAAGGTATAAAGTGCTTCAGCTGTAACAAATTTGGCCACATATCGAGAGAATGTCCAGTTAGAGTAGACAAGGCAAATGTCAGGCAATTGGCTGTTGAAAATATTATGATGGTGAATGTTAAACTATCGGATAGAATGTGGATGGCTTTATTTGATACTGGCAGCAAATTTAAAACGATAGGAAAATTAAACCAATTGGAAATTTTAAAACCAAGGTTGAAGTCTATGGTGAGGAGTATGTTTTGACTTTCCATGTAGTTCCATTTGCCTGTATTGATGTCGAAATTATATTAGGAAACGAATTTTGTTCATTTGCTGAAATTGGAATTTCACCTGATGGCCTGAAGATAAAGAAGATTAAGGACGAAATAGCTGAAGAGGTGCATAGTATCATGGTGATGGATGTCTGTGCTGATGATAATGTAAATACTCTTAATATTGGTGAGACCAGTAGTGAAAATGCTAAGCGCGAGGTAATCGAAATGATACATAACTATAAGCCAGGCAAATGCAAGACAACTAACATTGAAATGCGTATAATTCTGAAGGACGAGAAACCAATTTTTTGTAATCCCAGACGACTACCAATAAGGGAAAGATACATTGTTGACAGCCAGATTGAACAGTGGCTGGACGAGGGAATTATTGAACCTTCAGAATCGGAATTTTGCAGTCCAATAGTTTTGACCAAGAAAAAAGATTCTACTCCAAGACTGTGTATTGATTTTAGAAGAATTAATAAAGTTATCGTCAAGGACCGTTATCCTCTACCCCTTATTGAAGACCAACTTGATCGCTTGCAGAATGCATATATTTTTAGTACAATTGACCTACGAAACGGCTTCTTTCATGTTCCTGTAAACGAAGAAAGCCGAAAGTACACATCGTTTGTTACGCATAATGGTCAATATCAGTTTAAAAAGGTTCCATTTGGTCTATCGAACTCTCCGGGTGTGTTCCAGCGCCACGTCAATGCCATATTTCGCGATTTGACTCGTGAGGGGATAGCTTTACCATACATCGATGACATCATCATTCCTGCAAAAGACGAAGAAGAAGCACTACTCAATTTAAAACGTGTATTAGATATCAGCAAAGATTACGGCTTGGATATTAATATTAAAAAATGCAACTTTTTGATGAAGAAAATTCAATTTCTTGGTCATGTTATTGAAAATCAACATGTATCGCCATCAGTTGAAAAGACAATCGCAATGGTCAATTATCCAGCACCTATGAATGTTAAACAGTTGGAAAGATTTCTTGGCCTAGCCGGCTATTTTAGGAAATTTATTCCTAATTTCTCGATTATAGCCAAACCACTTACCGATCTTAAAAAGCAGAATGCTAAGTTTATATTTGGACACGAACAGATGACATCGTTTAATACTTTAAAGAATGTGTTGAGTAATGGTCCAGTACTGAGTATATTTAATCAAAATTATGAGACTGAGGTGCATACTGACGCATCCATCGACGGATATGGCGCAGTACTGCTACAAAAATCTCCAGATGACAACCTTTTACATCCAGTATACTATATGAGCAAAAAGACAACCGAACAGGAAAGGAAATATACGAGTTACGAGTTGGAGGTGTTAGCGGTCATAGAGGCATTGAAGAAATTTAGAGTGTATCTGATTGGTTTGAAGTTCAGATTGGTGACTGACTGTAATGCTTTCACTAAAACGTTGGACAAAAAGGATTTGTGTACAAGGGTTGCTAGATGGATACTATTCTTACAAGAATACGATTATATCGTGGAACATCGGCCAGGCTCTCAAATGCGGCATGTAGACGCCTTAAGCCGACACCCAATCATGATCATTGCAGACAGATAGATATAAAATGTCGGATGATTACGAATTACTGGTGATTCCAAAAGGTATGTACGCCGAAATTATAAAAACAGCACATGAAAAAGGCCACTTTTCCATCAAGAAAACAAAAGAGCTGATATACAAGGAATATTTCATACCGAAATTGGAAGAAAAGATCCAAAAACTCATCTCTAATTGCATCCCGTGCATCATAAATAACAGAAAACGGGGAAGACAAGAAGGAGAATTACATCCACTAAGCAAAGAGGCAATACCGTTACACACATACCACATTGACTACCTTGGCCCACTCGAATCCACGAATAAGATGTACAATCACATTTTTGCTGTAATTGATTCTTTCACGAAATTTTGTTGGTTGTATCCAACAAAAACTACATCAGCGAAGGATGCAATTTCCCGACTGCAGTCACAGAATGTCATTTTTGGTAACCCACTTCATATCATTTCTGATCGTGGTTCGGCCTTCACTAGCGAAGACTTCAAAACTTATTGCGCAGAGGAAAAGATAAACCACATTCTTATTACAACTGGTCTTCCTCGTGCGAATGGACAAGTCGAAAGACTAAATAGTGTGATCATCTCTGTCTTGTCCAAACTAAGCATTGATGACCCCTCCAAGTGGTATAAATTCGTTGGAAGAGTGCAGCAAATCATTAATTCGACTTATCATAGGAGCGTTGACACCACACCGTTTGAGATGCTTATTGGAACCAAAATGAAAACTAAAGATGACATCCAACTCAAAGAACTAGTAGAGAAGGAACTAGTAGCCGACTACGATGAACAAAGAAACGAGATAAGACGAGCAGCTAAACAACAATTACTTGAGGTTCAAGCCGATAACAAACGATATTATGATATCCGACGTAAGCCGCCCAGACAATATAATGTAAATGATTCTGTCGCTATTAAAAGGACTCAGCTAGGAGGAGGTCTTAAACTTAGGCCAAAATACCTGGGTCCATACCAAATTGTTAAGGTTAAGCAGAATGATACGTATGATGTAGTCAAATCCAGTGAATGTGAAGGCCCCAAACGTACTACAACATGCACAGGATTTATGAAGCCATGGCCAGATGAAATTGAGGATGAGCCTGATGAGTAAGCCCGCAGGATGGCCGAGATGTAGGAGTGAAGTTGTGAGAAGTTTGCAATAATAACGAGTAGCTGCAGTTGAAGTTTAGAACAGAGAGCAACATTAGTTTAAAAGAAGACGCCGCGAGCTTAAGACGTACGACGGAGCCCGTATTCATTTTTTTTATTACAATAATTTTATTTGAACTCAATTTTTCCATAAACTAAACTATTTAATATTATAACTGTATTTTATAACATACATATGTATATTTGAAATAAAAATTTATAAAATACCATACATATGTATATAATATGAACAGAAATCATATTACCACCGTAGATCTGATAAGGTCCACAAAAATACTTAAATACAAAGAACTAATTAAGAAATAAAGATATTGGAATAATATTTTTTTGAGTATACATTAGGGTGGCCCCGTTTATATGGAGGAAAAATAAGGTGTCGATGTTCCCAACTAAAATTAAAGTTTAATTTATTATAAGATAGAGTTTCTCAAAATTTGGCCTGGGGTCAATATTTGGCGAGCTGGATCAAAGGATAAAAAGGTCCTTTTTGAGGTTTTTATGATTTTTTTCACATTTCTTCTAAAGGAAAGATATAAAATTTTGGTATCATAAGAAAGGTCCTTGAGAGACGCTTTCAATGGCATAAAAGAAATTTTTGTGTAACAGTAAATGTATTCGAAATTTTCTAATTTTTCGTAAAATTTTCAGTTTTTACATTTTAACACAGATGAATTTAATATAATTCGTTGAAATTAATACACAATAATCCTCAATAAAATCTACCGAAACGGTACAAAGCGGTATAACAAATGAGTAGATGTTTTGGATAAATTGTGTTCATATTTTAGTTAATCTGAAAAATTGAATTGATAATACAATGAAACCATAAAGTGTTATATACCATTATAAAGCTAATGAAATTACGCAAATGCTGATGTACATATTAAGTACGCTGGATAAATAAAGCTAGCAGAAAACCTAGGACAAAATAGAGTTTAAAATATTAAAATAAAATACAAAATACAACGAATTTGGAAAAAAAAACATTTCGGTGAAATTGTATGAGGTTTACTATGTAATAATTTTAATTAATTAATGTAGCTTTCTGGTGGAGGGTATTTAAGATTCGGCATAGCCGAACATATCACTCTTACTTGCTTGTTTTATTTCTGTTATTCTTCTAATTATATATAGCATTATTAAAATGAATAGTGTTTTTACGATTTTTTGAACTATAGCTGTCATTTTAGACATAAGACTTTATACTAAAAATCCCAGTCATATTTATTAAATATGGCCGACAAATAAGTACTATTTCGACATGGTATACTGAGAATTAACAAATATTGCAAAATTTGACCTTTGAATATATATATATATATATATATATATATATATATATATAAAAATGAATGTGTGTTTGTTTGTATGTTTGTATGTTTGAACGTTATAGACTACTAAACGGCTGAACCGATTTTCTTGAAATTTTCACAGCATATTCCTGCATGTCTGGAATAGGTAATAGGCTACTTTTTATTTCGAAATTTCAAGTGGGCGATGAACCACGCCCACATTAAGAAAATATAAAATCCGTATATTTTAGATAATATAACAGTTAGAGTCCTCAAATTTTGTCGGAGCCACTTTAGTGTCAATATGATCATTTAGGATAAAAAGTAGGCGGACTAGCATTAGGGGGCGTGGTACCTCCCATATAAATTAAATACAAAAATTCGTTTATCTGGGAAACTAATAGAACTAAATTCTTAAAATTTAGCACGAAGAACTTTAACATCCATATAAACATTTTGGGTAATAAATTGGCGGACTACCCATGAGGGGAGCGGCACCTCCCATATTAATTAAATACAAAAATTCGTTTATCTGGGAAACTAATAGAACTAAATTCTTAAAATTTTGCACAAAGAACTTTAACATCCATATAAACATTTTGGGTAAAAAATTGGCGGACTACCCATGAGGGGAGCGGCACCTCCCATATTAATTAAAAACAAAAATTCGTTTATCTGGGAAACTAATAGAACTAAATTCTTAAAATTTTGCACGAAGAACTTTAATATTCATCTGAACATTTTTAAGGAAAAAAGAGCGGACTTTCATCTGGGGGGCTTGGAGCCCCCATATGAATAAAATAGAAAAATTCGTATATCTGAGAAACAATTAGAGCTAGAATCATTAAATTTTACTTGAAGAACTTTGACATTCACCTGAACATTTAGAATATAACGGGCGGACTTCCAATGGGTTACTTGGTACCTCCCATATGAATTAAATACAAAATTTCGTTTAACTGGGAAACTAATAGAACTAGATTCTTCAAATTTTGAACAAATTATTTCAATAATCATCTGAATATTTTGGAGGAAAAAGGGCGGACTTTCATCCGGGGGGCTTGAAGCCCCCACATGAATTAAATTCGTATATCTGAGAAACTATTAGAGCTAGAATCTTAAAATTTTACATGAAGAACTTTGACATTCATGTGAACATTTAGAGAATAACGGGCGGACTTTCAATGGGGGGCTTGGCACCACATATATGAATTAAATACAAAATTTCGTGCATCTTGGAAACTCTTATATTATTCAAATTTTTTGTAGATAGATAGAAATTGGCGATAGATAGAAACTGGCGAACTTGCAATAATTTGCTTGACATCTTTTATATGTAACATATAATAAATCTGGTATTTATTTATACATATTCCTTTTAGGGTAGCAAAGCACACTGGGTATAGCTAGTATATATATATATATATATATATATATATATACATATATATCGAAATCCTCATGTACAGCTAAACTGATCTAATTTTTTACTGTTTCATTCCCTTATTTATTGTCCATTATTGTCCCCATCTGATCTCCTAAAAATTTTGAAATTTGTTTAAAAAAGTTTCAAAAAAAAATTAAATTGGAGATTTGAAACGGTCGTCGGAAAAGTCAAACTTTTTTAACCATAGCTGAGAACAAGTTTGCCTTATCGTTTAAAGAGAAAGTCTAATATTGCAGTTATTACAGACATATTTTATTTAACAAAATGGTTTTTTACAATATATCCTACAAAAAATTATGTAAATTATGTATATCCTACAAAAATATGTACAGTCACTTTTATCCATATGTAATTCCGAATGTATATCAAAATTGTTATTTTACATACGATTCATAATTTTTTCTATCACACCTGCCTGTGTTTTTCCGTATGACATAACCTATAAATGTAATCAAAGCTGTCTTTTTAATTTGTAAAAATTTTTAAAATTATAAATTAGTATATTAAAAAATACTTACTTTTTCAAGTTCTTTATTCACTTTCTTTAATTTATTTTTTTCAAAAAATTCTATTTCAAAGCAAAACTGCTGTTTTGTTTATGTTTGTCTACGATATGTACAACTTTTACAGATGGAAATTTTGACAGTACATATGTAAAATACTAATACCACCTTTAATGGTCTGGGAATTCGCAATAACTTTTAAATTTTTCAACCAATATTTGTGTTTTATATCTATACGAAATGCATACCACCTTAAATGGTCTGGGAATTCGCAATAACTTTTAAATTTTTCAACCAATATTTGTGTTTTATATCTATACGAAATGCTTATTATGTGTACATTACGATTCTATTTTTCCCCTTGTAAATGCACTTCCGTGTGTAACACCAAGAAATATTCATCTGAGACCCAACAAAGAATATACATATATATTCTTGATACTTATGAAATTCTGAGTCGATTTAGCTATGTCTGTCCGTCCGTCCGTCTGTCTGTCTGTGTAAAAGACGCTCACGTTAAAACGAAGCAATATTTTTTATTTCCGGTACAGTGTAGTATTGAAAATCAGTAAAATCGGTTCACGGAATAAAAAGTTAAAAGTAAAAATTTCAGACTACCTAGAAAAACAATAACGTTTTTTTCCAATTCTTAAGTAGTTTTCTCAGAAACTACCAAAGATATTTCGATGAATTTTGTCACAGATTATTTTTTTTGTGCCAGGGATCAGGTATGTTCAAACTCATAACAATTGAACCAATATTTCCCATAGCCCCCATACAAAGATGTATATTCCGGAAATTAGTTTATCGTTAATAACTCCCTCAAATATATCGGTATCAGCACAAAATTTTCTACATACAAATATAATATGAACGTAGATCTCAGTCGACCCACAATTGGTCATAGCTCCCATATAAGGTCCACTTCCAAAAGTCATCTAAACGCACATATTTCATTGATAAATAAAGCTTTTGTGATAAAATTCGAGCTGAATAGGTTTTGTGTACATACAAATCATTCTACCAAATTTCTCTTCGGATCGGTCCATTATTAGTCATAGCTCCCATATAAGGATATATATGAATAACTCTTCGAATTTTTTTTGGATAGGACCATAATTGGTCATAGCTCCCATGTAAGGTCCACTTCCGAAACGCATATATTTCATTGATAAATAAAGCTATCGGTATAAAATTCAACTTGAATATGTTTTGTGTACATACAAATCATTCTACCAATTTTTCCCCGGATCGCTCCATTACTGGTCATAGCTTCCATATAAGGCCTTCTTCCGAAAATCATTTAAACTCACATATTTCATTATCAAATAAAGCTATCTTAATAAAAATCGACACAAATATGTTTTGTGTACATACATATGAATCACTCTACAAAATTTTTCTGGAGAGGCCCGTAATTGGTCATAGCTCCTATATAAAGTCCACTTCCGAAAATCACTTAAACGCACATATTTTATTAATTAATAAATCTATTGGAGTAATATTCGACTTAATTTTTTTTTTTGCATATGAATCATTATACGAAATTTTTTCTGATCGGTCCATTATTGGTCACAACTACCATATAAGGGTCATTTCCGAAAATTACTTAAACGCACATTGACAATCAAAGTCATCGGGATAAAATTCGACATAAATGTGTATTTTGCACATATAAATGGTTATACGGAATTTTACTTCTGAAAATCACTTAATATAACTTAATTTATTATTAAATAAAAAAATAAATATATCCAAATAAAATTCGACATGAGTATGTTTTGTGTATAGATAAATAATTATATTAAAATGTGTGCAACTGGCCTATTAATATAAAATTTTATGAACCTAATCATAATTAGTTCCACATATACATAAATGTTAGTACCCTCACTACGGAAACAAAATTTTTGTCAAGTTATCTAAAAATTAGATAGTTAGGTTTTAATAACAAGTAGCCGAATATAGTACTCTAACTTGTTATTTCTCCCTTCCTCTCCAACTACTATCAGTTATTGATAACTATTTAAGGATGACACCTAATGCATTATAAGTATATTGTTGTACATATGTATATTTATATTTTGTTTTCAATTAATTATTAATATATTATTTAATTTTATTACTACTTATTGACATCAGGTTTATATTATTACTATGTAATATTGTTATTTTGACCGCGAAGGCTTAATATTACAAAATAAATTAATAAAATAGAATATAAAAATAAACTATGAGCAAAAAGATTTAATTAAATGTTTCTTTTTTCAATTTTATTTTCAGAAACCTAACAAAAACTGTATTTAACGAACAATTTGGGAGTGTTTTTAGGACCTATCACAATCCAACATATTTTTCCCGGCGGCTTTTTCGATTTGCTGATATTTACATGAGTGATATAACGAATTTATTAAATTATTCAGTCTCTCATACGTTTTATCCTCGAAGGGGTGTAATGCCACATGAATATATATCATATTTCATGTAAGGACACAATCCTATAAAAACAATCAACGGCTATTAAAAGAAATGGAAAACAAGTGCAAATAACTACAAAATAATTAATTGATGCCATTTATCGGAATACAAAGAAAATTATATCTCGAATTTTTTATTAGTAATTGTTAATTATTGTTGTCATTGTTTTAATGTTTATACATATAATTAGCTAAATTTGTAAAGCGTTTCGTATTTATAAATTTATTGGCTGTACTCAATAAATAAAGTTATTGAATTGGAAAGAAAACAAGAAAACTTTGGATTTAAATTTCCAATTTATTATAAGTATGAAACGTTTTCAGTAATGAGTAGTATTATTTATTTATTAATTTATTTCGTAGCTAACTTGATATTTACAATATTCATGGTTTGTTATATCAATTAACAATACTGGTACAAATTTCAGACATAAATTATTTAAATATATGTAGATACATATATGAGAATTAAAATAAATATTATTTTATGTTAAATTATATTATTTGGAAATGGGTTTTTTACTCATCTCCATTTTACTCATACTTATCACCATTCTTTACCATACTCAGTAGGAAGGGTGCATATGAGTTTAACATTCCGTTCCTAAGTGAAAACTATTTTTAATTTCCATGATTCATTTAAAAGTCATTTGAGATGGTTTTCACGAAATGATTTTTTAAGGGGTAATGCCAGACTTTTTATACCCCGTTCTCATGAAGTAATTATTCGTCATTCACGCTCTCATTCGTTATTCAACCCTAATACCCGTTCACATGGTACAATTATTCGTAATTCAGGCTCTCATTCATCATTCAACCTCCAATTACGTACTGAATGACATGATTCGCCATACAAAATTTTTGCTGCGAATTACACAAGCTGTACGTAATTCAGTTTGAATTTCGTACGAATTACGAATGAATGAGTGTCATCCCCAATTTTTATCGGGTATTTATCAAAATCAGTTGTTTGTTTTCATTGGTTAGAGACAAATAAAAAATAAAATTACAAAAAAATGCAAATAAATAAAAATATGTACTTAAACTGTTGAAATAATGTAACAAGCGTATTTTTGTATCATACACACATACAAATATACCAAAAAAATTACAAAATAATGAATGAAAAAAACAACATGGCGATGAACTGTTAAAACGAATTACGAATGTGTCTTAGAAACGGGTTAATTGGCTATTGTCATTCAGAGGCCGAATTAAGTAATTCAACTGCTCGTGTGAACTTGGTATAAATTACAAATTGAATGACATGATTGGCCATACCAAATTTCAGCTGCGAATTTCTCAAGCTGTACGTAATTCAGTTTGAATTACGTACGAATTACGAATGAATGAGTGTCATCTAGGGATGCCAATCGGGACTGGTTTTTAGAAATCCCGGGATTCGGTATTTTTAAATAAATCCCGGAATCCCGATATCGGGATCCCGGGATTTTCGGGATTTCTAAATCCCGAAAAATATAAAAAAAATTCAAAAAATCTTAATAATTTACCGACAAAAATAAAATGTTTTATTTCATATTGCAATATGAATACTCTTAGTAGGTGTTTACTTTCCAATAAGCATTTTGTGAAAAGAAAAACAAATTAATTCAAAGTACATACTTAGAATAAAAATCTTTCCATCCCAGGCACTGAATAGTAGAATAAAAACCTGAAATAATACCCATGATATAAAATTTACAATGGTTTCCAAATAATATTTAAATAGTATGTGTAATAGGGATCAATACGAGGCTACATAGAGCACCTGTACTGCACCTATATCTCCTCCACCTTATATCCCGTGTTCACTAACCAAGGGAATTATCTTCTCGCCATCTTATTGACAGGTTGACTTCCATTATAGATATCCGATAGTATCAATGCCTATTTATTGCCCTTTTTATACCCTTAGTAGGGATGGTATATTGGGTTTCTCCGGAGTAGTGCTTTTGTTTTATACTGTCCTAAAATACGCTGATGAAATTTGAAATGATCGGGCTTTTGATCCGAGCCCCCATACAAAACACATCTTTAAAAAAGAATTAGTGTCCACAATTCGCTTAAAAAGAGAACTGTCGCAATGAAATTCAGCATAAAACATTTTATGTAACCGTAAATTCGCCCTCCAAATTTTATGAGGATCGACTCATATGATGGCGTCCTTCCCCCAAGCATATTTCAGAAAAATAGTTTTTTAACAATAAAGTGCTAGGATATATCGGAGGCGAGATATACTTTTATTATGAAAACTAAATTACATTTTACTCTCATAACTGGTGTATGGGGTTATATGGTCGGCCTCGCCCGCCTATAATTTCGTACTTGTTATTTTTATATATCCGATAGTATCTATGCCTATTTAGTATAGCAATGAAATTTGATATTCGTAAATCCCTGACGAGCCAAAACCTCTCTACCAAATTTTATGTGGGTCGGTTCATAATTGACCCTACCCCCATATAAGGTCCCGTTAAAAAAATGACTTTAACGCTCATTACTGGCTTAAAAATACGAGTATAGCGATGAAATTCGATACACATATGTTTCATGCGAGCCAAAATCTCTCTACCATGTTTTATGTGTTTCGGTCCATAATTGACCCTACCCCTACATAAGGTCCCATCCAGATAAATACTTTAACGCTCATTACTGGCTTACAAGTACGAGTGTAGAGATGAAATTTGAGATAAGTAAGTTTCTTACTCGCCAAAAGCTAAGAAACTTTTATAGGAACGTAAATCTTCCTACCGGAAAGTATATGAACCAAAATTGGTCTAAAAAAATTATGAAAAATTTTATAAAAACGGTCAATGATTCACCCTACCTCTCATATAAGGTCCTATCAGTAAATTTGATGAGTAATATCACCCTGATGTTTATAGAAAAGCATATTCGGCATAGCCGAATATAGCACTCTTACTTTTTTTTGATATTTCAGCTTTTAAGTTAGTAGAGTCATCTTAAGTCCAAAAACTTTTTAAATTCTCTTATTTAGTACTTTATAATGTATAAAATAGCGGAAAAATACTTAAAAATTCGGGATTTTAAAATCCCGAAATTTCCCGAGATTTCATTTTTTAAAATCCCGGTTTTCGGTACTTTCAAATCCCGAAAATCCCGGGATTTTCGGGAATCGGGAATTCCCGTTGGGCATCCCTAGTGTCATCTCTAATTTTTATCGGGTATTTGTCATAATAAGTTGTTTGTTTTCATTGGTTAGAGGCAAAGAAAAAATTAAATTTCAAAAAAATACAAATAAATAGAAAATATATTACTTAAATTGTTATAATAATGTAACAAACGTATTTTTGTATCATACATACATATGTATATACATATGTACATATTTGTATCATACATATCATATCATATCATATCATACACACAAATATTCCAAAAAATTGCAAAATAATGAATGAAAAAACATGGCGATGAACTGGAATCGAATTACGAATGTGTCGTAGAAACGGGTTAATTGGCAATTGTTATTCATAGGCCGAATTAGGTAATTCAACTGTCCGTGTGAACTTCCCCCGGGGCATGTTTCCATGATGAAATGTCCCATCATGGTGTCCCATCATGGTCTTCCGGGACAATAAACTGGTGTTTACAATTCACTGCCTGGTCTAGTCCTTGCATGAATTGAAAAGAGGTCTAAAATCTGTGATACACGATTGTCAGATGTTACAACGTTGTCAGTAAAATGTGCAGAAAATGTCTAACAATCGGTTGAACTTACAATTTTTCTTTTGCAACGTTGTCGGAAAAAGCGTTACTGACAATGTTGCAATACAAAATTTGTAAGTTGACACAGATTTTAGACATTTTCTGCACATTTACTGACAACGTTGTAAGATCTAACAACCGTGTATACATAGCTTAACCAGAGCACCACATAATCTGGTACTACGGGTGGCCAGTTGCCCACAGGACTTGTCCTGGCTGGTCAGTTGGTTCCTTCGGGATCCACGCAGGGGGTGCTTGGTTATAAGACTGATACACGGTGAAATATAATTTCTGTTATCGTTGTCTGTTAAAATGATCCGTGTTCGGTGCTGTTGCCGAATCAACAGAGCCATCTCAGTAGTGTGGTTGAGCGACATATAAGGTTTTTACTTGTTGGGGTTAGATTGAGCTTGCTTATGGTACCTGTTCTTCCTCAATGGGACTACTATGGCAAGAGATTAGATAGCTCGAGAACTTCAACAAAGTACACGTATAATGGACCGGCACCCATATACGTAAATTTCAACCTGCGTGTAAGATACACAGAGGAGCGGTGGTGAGTCGTTATATTTTTGCTCACCCAGTGGATGAAAGAGATGAGCCAACACGGCAGGTACTCACGTAAAGCACTTCGACATTCGTGTCCGTGTGAACTTGGACTTATTAGACATGCAAGATTTCTAGGCATATGGTAAATTGGATTTACGCATCGCATGTCAGGGCTATTATTACTTATGGTTGTTGTTGTAGCAGCATCACGACTATCGGTTCTTCGCACCGAAACGACACGGAGTCCAACGAACAACGATCAAGGATTGTCAACTCAGCTACACCGACTTTACACGTATTATTACTTAAGGTCCAAACACATACAATACTTTACGACGAACTGCGACTGACAGCTCGTGTTTACTATATATGTTTAAATGAGAGCGGTCACAACCAATACGTCAAACTTGTGCACGATGTACAAAAGTTGAAAAATATTCAACTTTGGCCTACGAAAATGAAGAGAAAATGACAACAAAATCAAAACTGTAAAAATTATTCTTTGTCGTTTTTGTTGTGTTTAATTGTGATTTGTGTGTGTGAAAAACACCATTTTTATACCCTCCACCACCAGCGATGTGATAGAGGGTATATATAAGTTTGTCTTTCCGTGTGTAACACCAAGAAATATTAATATGAGACCGAGTCCTTATCAAATTCGGAGTCGATTTAGCTATGTCCGTCTGTATGTTTAAAACGCGGTCACGTAAAAACGATGCTAAATAAATTAATGAAATTCGGCCAAATGATTCACTATTGTCCTAGGCAGTTTGGTATTGAAAATGAGTAAAATCAGTTTACATCGGAATATGAATCAAACTCCGAAACACAATTTTCACAAAAACTGTGCGATATAATTTCATAAAAATCAGCACACAATTGTTTATATATGAAAGCTTGATTCCTGTTAAAAATGGAAAATGCATTAATTTTTAATAATTTTTGGTAGAATGACAAACTTTTACAGGTAAAAGTTTCATTTAAAATTGTTTCACGATCGGTCCATATTTGGTCATAGCTCCCGTAGAAGATCAGAAAATCGCTTAAACGCACATAACTCATTACCGGGGAAACCAAAATATGGAAATGCATGTTTTTTGAGGTGCGTCGTATGGACTCATGGATAAGATATTTACACGTTTCAGACCAATTTAAGAATTTTGGCATCGATTTGTTAGAGCATATTTTACCCATAAGAGCATAATTTTGCATGATCTGACTTTTTTAGCATATTTAAGGCATATTTTCGAGTTTTTAGAGCATATTTTACTCTTTTAGTGCATATTTTGATGTTTTCGCTTTTTTTCGTTTTTGTGCATTTTCAAAACTTTATTTAAAAAAAATAAAATTTTATTTTTTTATTTTTAATTTTTTAGCCTATTTTACAATTTTGAAAAAAAAATTTCGTTTGTAGAACTTAAAAACTGCAAAAAATACATAACTCTCATGAAAACCAATGTTATAGTTCAGACATAAAACCGATTACTTTTGATTTCATGAGACCAATCCATTTTTATAGTTTAAAAAACTAATTATTGGAATTTATGACAACACCGATTAAAATGTCAGTTTAGAAGCTATGAATACAATTGGAAGAAATGTGTCAAACTTTGTCGTTTGAAATATGTGTTTTGGGGTCCAAATGGTTTCATGTTATTTATTGGTTATCTGAACGTAAAACGGAATTATATTAAACTAGTTCTTCAAACTATGAGATGAATCAATTATAAAAAATCTTGTAGGATGAAATATGACACTAAACATTTATTATTTCATTAAAATTTCTGTCTTTTTGAGCTTTTCAATGTTAAAAAATAATGAAAATTTTTATTTTTAGAGCATATTGTTTAAATTTTAAGAGTATATTTTGAGTTTTTTACGGCATATTTAAAGCGCTTAAAACACTTTTTTAGAGCATGTTTTCGGTTTCCCTGCTCATTACCAAATAATGATATCCTTACGAAATTTGCAGAAATATTAATTCAGTTTACAAAAATTTTATTTAAACTAAATTTCACGATCGACCCATATTTGGTCATAGCTCCCATAAAAGGTCCACTACCAGATATCACTTAAATTGACATTACATGCAAAATTTGACACAGACAATTCTTTTGTATACAAAATGTTATTTTAAATTCTTTTCACGATCGGCCCATATTATGGTTCGGATGGGTCCAATACAAAGCTTCTTCCAAAATTACTTTAATGCACATCACTTATTACCAAATAGCTATATATATATAGATGCAATTGTAACAGATTTAAAATATATAAATCTTTGCTCGTTTAATTAGAAAAGATGAGAAACTCTATATCCACAAATATTTGATTAACTAAAAGGTTATTAATATATAAGTACCTGGTGGGGGTATTTAAGATTCGGCTCAGCCGAATATTTCACTCTAACTTGTTATTTTTCTATTTTAGAAACTCTATATCCACAAATATTTGATTAACTAAATGGTTATTAATATATAAGTAGCTGGTGGGGGTATTTAAGATTCGGCTCAGCCGAATATTTCACTCTAACTTGTTATTTTTCTATTTTAATGGTTGACATTTTCTTTGGAAAATTTTTTAATTCTTTATGATTTTTAGATTAAAATCGATAAAATTTGCGAGTAATTTGCAGGCGTTTTTTAAGAATGGCTGTTAACTATGATTGCTGATGATTTCCTGTTTTAGATTTTGTTTTTCAACATTTAAATTCCTATTTTTTATTATATAAAATTCGCTAATATAGGATTACTATTCTGTTACTATGTAAACAGAATGTTTATACTTTGTGGGCTTTAATTTCATTTATATTTTAATATTTGTTAGCACCTATCTTGATTTATCAAAAAATAAAATTAAAAATTTATTTATAATTCTTACTTCGATCTTTTTGTTTTATCCGATTAAAAAATATTTCTCGAGCTCAAGGTCAATTGTTCATAAAATTTTTTTATTAATTTATTTTCTAATATTTCGATATCCTTCGGATATCATTTTCAAGGCTGTAACAAGAAAAAACAACAATTTACGAAAAATAATAACAACCACTGTGCTTAAATCAAAACCAACAAACATAATAATAACAACAAGTAAGAGTGTTATATTCGGCTGTGCCGAATCTCATATACCCACCATCAAACCGTATGCCGTAAAAGGAATGCTCCCCTATAAACATCAGCGTGATATTTGGAATATGACTTAAGTCAATTATGGCCCGAGCTCTTTTGAACTAACAAACTATTAATTTAAAAAAAATTATTTTATTTCAATTCTTAAACCGTGAGCGTCAATTATGAACCGATACTTATAAAATGTTGTACATTCAGGGCTATACTCATATTTTAAATAAGGAACACTCGTAGTTTATTAGCCAAAACTCTTTCCTGAAGGGAACCTTTTGTGTATTACCGACACATTCCGCATGAAATTCGGAGCGAATTTCATATCCGTATTTCATAACTCATATTTTTAAGCCAGTAATGATCGTTTAAGTAATTTTCTGAAGGGGACCTTATATGGGCGGTAGGGTAAATTATGGACAGATCCTCCCTAAATTTGGTGGAGTGACTTTGGCACGCATTAAACTTATGTGCGTCAATTTTCGTCACATTCATATTTTAAAGCCAGTAATGAGCATTGTAGTTAGTTAACAGTAATGAGTGTTAAAGTCATTTTCAGGAGGGGACCTTATATGGGGGGTAGGGTCATTTATGGGCCGATCCTAAAAAAAATGGTTAAAAGGTTTTGGTTCGTAAGAAACTTACTTATACTGAATTTCATCGCTATACTCGAATTTTTAGGCTAGTAATGAGTGTTAAAGTCATTTTCTAAAGGGGACCTTATATGGGGGGTAGGGTCATTTATGGGCCGATCCTAAAAAAAATTGGTAGAGAGATTTTGGTTCGTAAGAAACATACTTATACCGAATTTCGTCGCTATACTTGCATTTTGGGACCAGTAATGACTGTTAAAGTAATTTTCAGAAGGGGACCTTATATGGGGGTAGGGTCATTTATGGGCCGATCCTCAAAAAATTTGGTAGAAAGATTTTGGCTCATATGAAACTTATTTACGTCGAATTTCATCGCTATACTTGTGCTTCTAAAGCAGTTATGCCCGTTAAAGCTGTTTTTGGAGGTCCACTTGAATGGAGGCTATCCGAAAAAGTGGACTGATATTGCCCATTTTCAATACCAAACAAACCTTAACAATAGAGAATATTTATGCAAAATTTCAACTGTCTAGCTCCTCTTGTGTGGTCCCTATCGTGATTTCAACAGACAGACGGACATGGCTAGATCGTCTTAGAATTTAATAAGGACCCGGAATATATATACTTTTATGGGTCTATGATCAATATTTCGATGTGTTACAAACGGAATGACAAAATCAATATACCCCCAATTTTTGGATGGTGGGTATAAAAAGTAAGAGTGTTATATTCGGCTGTGCCAAATCTTATATACCCACCATCAAATCGTATGCCGTAAAAGGAATGCTCCTCTGTAAACATCAGGGAGATAAGGCTTAATTTATCTTCGAATTAACAAAATATTAATTTTTAAAAACAAATTATTTTTGTCCAGTTTTTTAACCATAAACATATATAAAAGGTAGGGTCAATTATGGACTGTTTGTCGTAAAATTTGGTAGAAAGATTTCGTATAACACTTATTCGTTTCGAATTTCATTGTTGTTCTCGTATTTTTAATTCAGTCATAAGCGTAAAAGTTATTATCTAAAGAGGAACTTACATATATGGGGTAGGGACAATTATGTATCGATACCTATAAAATGTTGTACATAGATTTTTTTTGGTTATAGTCAGTTATAGACCAATCTTCATAAAGAATTATGAAGAATTATATAAAAACCTTTTTATGGCGAGTACAACGATGAAGTACTCATGGAGGCTTGATATGTATATGAGGGGTAGGTTCAATTGTGGACCAATCCTCAAAAAATTTTATAAAGACATTTTAGCTTGTATGAAACTTATTTTTTGTCAGATTTCATGGCTTTACGCATATTTTTAAGGGGACCTTAATCCCATCCGAATTAAATTCGGTAGGAAGATTACGTTTCTATAAAAGTTATTTATTTCGAATTTCTCCGCTATACTCGTCTTTTTAAGTCAGTAATAAGCGTTAATAAAACATAATTATGTCGAATATTTTTAAGTCGGTAATGAGTATTAATGTCATTTTCTGAAGGGGACCTTATATAGGGGGTAGGGTCAATTATGGACCGATCCCCATAATATTTGGCTTATATAAAACATACTTATGTCGAATTTCATCGCTATACTCGTATTTTTAAGCCGGTAATTACTATTAAAGTAATTTTCTGAAGGCGACCTTATATGGGGGGTAGGGTCAATTCTCTTTCGGTATGTTAATTATATGGAGCCAGCGTTGCCATTGTGAGACTAATGTCGCAATTTGGCCCTTTTTAAGTGCTTTGCTACTTTTTGTGACCCCTTGTCAAAATTAACTAAATTTTCGACTTCTTTTGCTTCTTGCCACTTTTTGCCCCTTTTTGAATAAAACACATTTTTGTATTTTAATACTCACCATCAGAAAAGATGGTGATTGTTTTTGTCATTCCATTTGTAACACATTGAAATATATGTAGGACATGGATCCACAAAAGTATATATATTCTTGGTCTATTCTAAGGCGATCTAGCCATGTCCGTCCGTCTGTCTGTTGAAAGCCTGATAGGGACCGAACAGAAAGAGCTATAGGCAGGTTTGTTTAGTATTGAAAATGGGCAATATTAGTCAACGTTTTGCATAGCACCCATACAAGTGCCCTCCGAAAAACAACTTTAACAGACATACCCCCATTTTCTCAATGTCTGGTTATATTTTATCGAAACGGTTTTCATACAAATACCTGTTTATATGTATCTTTCTTTAAAAATGTATATCCCCAAGAAAAACAAGTACAGCAATGAAATTCGACAAAAACTCATTTTATATTAAGCGAAATGTTTTTGCTAAGCTTTTATATGAATCGTTCCATAATTAGCATTTCTCCATGTAGAGGTTCCCCTTCAAAATGTAAGTTTAAGGCTCATAACTGTCTTTAACTTTTATGGAATCCGAAAACTGCATACCAAATTTTAAGAGGATCGAGATATAATAAACCCATAAAAAATAAACAAATTATGTAGTAACTAAAATCTTTTTACCAAATTTTATGAAGATCGTTTTATAGTTGACACTACACCCATAGAACTCTTATCTCCTACAGAAAATGACTTTAACAATCATTACTGATTTAAAAATGTTGTTATTCCTATGAAATTCGACATAAATAAATTTTAAAGAAACCAAAATATTCCTACCAATATTTATGTGGATCGGTCTATAAATGTTCTTACCTCCATTGAATGCACTATTCCGAAAATAGTATTGATGTTCACGTAACTATTGATATACAATAATGAAATTCAGTATTAATGATTAAACCGTGGACAAATATAGGATTCAGTTCACGTAACTATTGATATACAATAATGAAATTCAGTATTAATGATTAAACCGTGGACAAATATAGGATTCAATCCCGAAAATCGCTTAAATTTTATTTATTGGTCCCAGATGTGCCAAATTTTATAAAATTATCTTGGAATTTGCGGTTAAGCCATGAACCCATAAATTTTATAAAAATAATATGTATTTACAAGTAGAAGACGCTCAATGATTTTATTTAGGCTTTTATACAAATCTATTTCTGTCTATTGACTGTTCTACGGATGAAACGGCCCACAAATAGTGAGCATGGGAGGTGGAATTTCAGAGTTGAACATATTCAGAGTTGATCAGGGGGTTTACCCTGTATTTCGATTTGAAAGAAAAATCTTTCGAACACAATGTTAATTATTTTAACATTCAAACAATTAACATACAAATTCGAACATTTTTTCATTAGAATCGAGTTACAGATTAAGCCCCAAGTATGACATTCAAAATTGGTGAATCGTCTAACTAGAAAAATATTTTATGATTGTCCTTAATATGCTGAAACCTTAAAGGTGACAGCTAGAAAACGTTTTAAAAATATAAAAATCGTTGATTTAATACAAACTTATGTCTCTTTTCAGCCTCCGTTTATTCTATTCAGGAAAAATATTGCGACGATAAATAAAGAAAATGGGGCAAATAATTTGATATTGGGTGTATCGACTGAATTTTTATTTTATATCTGAGCATTATTATTATAATTTTATTGCTAATTAAAATGTGGTTAAATATTTTAATAATTAAAATGTGGTTCATTATTTTGATTTATTTACCAATTTAATGCACATTAAAACATAAATGAAATAATTTTACCTACGTTGACACGTTTTGCGTTAAAAATCCCCTTTCAGACCTGCATGGAGCATTTCTTGAGTGTATCGTTTATTATATTTATTCTCTCTTTGTAATATCTCCACATTATCAAAGTATGGCTTGTGGCCTCTCTCCGCTCAGTGGGACGCAAGTGCAGTTTTCTGTGTTGATATTTTGTTTATATTTATATCCTCCACCACCATCAGTGGTGATAGAGGGTATATATAAGTTTGTGTGTAACACCAAGAAATATTCATCTAAGAATCAACAAAGTATATATATATTCTGGGTCCTTATGAAATTCTGAGTCGATTTAGCTATGTCCGTCTATCTGTCTGTCTGTCTGCCTAAAACACGCTCACGTTAAAACTAAGCAAAGGAAAACAACCATATGCACTCAAAATATTTATTATTATCCTAAGCAGTTTGGTATTGAAAATCAGCAAAATCGGTTCACCGCGTAAAAAGTTATAAGTAAAAATTTCCGACTACCTCGAAAAAAATTACGTTTTTTTTTCCTAATTCTTTTGAAGTTTTCTCAGAAACTACCAAAGATATTTCGATGAATTTTATCACACATTATTTTTTCAGGGCAGTGATCAATTAAGTTCAAAATCTTTATAATCGATCCAATATTTCCCATAGCCCCCATACAAAGGTATATATTCCCGGAAATTAGTTTATCGTTAATAACTCCCTCAAAAATATCGGAATCAACATATAAGGTCGCTTAAACGCATATATATCATTGAATTATAAAGCTATCGGGATAAAATTCTACAAAAATATGTTTTGTACACATACAAATCATTCTACAAAATTTTTTACGGATCGGTCCATTATTGATCATAGCTCCTATCCGAAAATCATTTAAAAACACATATTTCATTGTCAAATGAAGCTATCGTGATAAAATTCGACATAAATATATTTTGTCTAAATATGAATTACTCTACTAAATTTTTTCTGCTTAGGCCCATTATTGGAATTCTAAAGCTATCGGGATAAAATTCGATACAAATATGACTTGTTTATATTAAAATCATTCCACCAAATTTTTTACGGATCTACGGAATTTTTTTCCGGATCGGTCCATAAGTTGTCTTAGCTCCCATATAAGGTATACTTCTGAAAATCACTTAATACCACTTAATTCGTTATTAAAAGATTATATCCGGATAAAATTCAAAATGAGTACGTTCTGTGTATAGATAAATCATTATGTATATTAAAATGTTTTCGAACTGGCCTATTAATATAAATTTTTCTGGACCTAAATAAAATTAGTTTGGCATATGCATAAATGTTAATACGGAAACAAAAATGTTGCCAAGTTATCTAAAGATTAGATAGTTAAATGGGTTTTAATAAAAAATAGCTTGCTGGTGGAGGGTATTTAAGATTCGGCATAGCCGAATATAGCACTCTAACTTGTTTTAAAATCAGATTTTGTCCTGTTATTCGTGTTTTTAGTTCTACTAGTTTTTTTCTTCTTTTTTCTTTCTATAATGCTTTTCGGGAAAGCATTTCTTGTAAGAGTGTTTTTAATTTTTCCAATGTTGTCATTATGAAACGATTAGTCACCGTGGTTATAATGTTGTTAGCCGTATTCATTATTACCTTCATTGGTTGGCATGAATTGTAATTAATGATTCTTCCTGAGGCCGTTGGTTTTTGATACCAGTCAATTTTTATTATATTGTCATTCCTAATGACTAAGGTATCTAAGTATGGGAGTTTTCCGTCAACTTCCTCCTCCATCGTAAACTTAATATTACTATTGCACTTGTTTTCAAAATCCCAAAAAGGTCGTCCACATATTTTGTTAATAATCTAGGTTTTCGTCAAGATTTTTCACGCAACTTCCAAAAAGTTCCTCCATTACAATGTCGGCTACAATGGGTGATGCTGGGGAACCCATAGGAAGTCCCTTGCATTGGATATACACTTTGTCAATATATTTAAAATATCTGTTGTCCTTAATGCAGAATGCGGTATAACGGGAAATAGTGATACCACATCAAAGGAAACTAATTTTGAGTTGACTGATGCACAGTTTGGTCTAAGAGGGAAATCTTCCTTATGGATTTTGGGAAGTCCATATATTCTAAGTACAGATGCCGCGTCATTTTTCAGTCTTTTCATCTCTATCACAACCACTGTGCTTAAATCAAAACAAACAAACATAATAATAACAAAAAGAACAAATTAACTTACAATGAGTGACAACTATATTTATAAAGACGTACAAACGTCTTCAAATTTAATATTGTACTAACTTAAACTACATATTTATACCCTACACCACTTTAGTGGGGAGGGTATATTGGGTTTGTGCTGATGTTTGTAACGCACAATATTATTGGCCCTATACCTACGTTAAAGTATACCAATCGGTTTAGTATCATTTTCTGAGTCGATGTAGCTATGTCCGACTGTCCGTCCGTCCGTCTGTCTGTCTGTCCATGTAAACCTTGTAATCAAACTACAGGTCGCAATTTTGAAGATAATTCAATTAAATTTTGCACACGATCTTCTATGGTATCGGAGACGAAGCCTATTGAAAATTGTTTACATCGGTCCATTATTTCACCTAGCCCCCATACAACTGAACTCCGAATAGGGCTTGTAAACTTTGTAATCAAACTACAGGTCGCAATTTTGAAGACAATTCAATTAAATTTGGCACATGATTTTCTATGGTACCGGAGACGAAGCCTATTGAAAATGGTTAACATCGGTCCAATATTTCACCTAGCCCCCATACAACTGAACCCGCCGAATAAGGCTCTTAAGTTCATAATTATGTTTAATATACTCGTATATCGACAAAAAGCTGCAAAACCAAGTTATATACTAGCCTTGATGACCATCAAAAATTTTATAGTTATAGGGTCTCATTTGACAATAGCCCCTATACAAAACCCCCTTCAAAATTTGACTTAAATGTCCACAATTTTATTCAACAATAAATGGCCTAAGTATATCTGAGTCAAGGTACAATTCAACTTAAATGCTTTATTATGAAAACTAAATAACTTTTTTATTTTGTAGCAGGTGTAGGGTATTATATGGTCGGCCTCGCCCGACTATAATTTCTTATTTGTTTTAATTTTCTTGTTTATTATGTGTCTGTAGCAATGTTGGCAGCCGTTTCGAAACGGTGATAAGGTAGCGGTATCGGTATTTTGAGTTATTTAGGTATTGGTATTTTAGCGCTATCGGTATTTTGGCTTATTTCGGTATTGGTATTTTAGCGTTATCGGTATTTTGACTAATTTCGGTATTGATAATTTAGCGTTATCGGTAGTGTACAAAAAATATATTTTAGCGGTAATTTCAGTATGATTTAAATAACTAACAAGTTAGAGTGCTATATTCGGCTATGCCGAATCTTAAATACCCTCCACCACAAGCTACTTTTTATTGAAACCCATCTAACTATCTAATTTTTAGATAACTCGCCAAAATTTTTGTCGAACTAATTTTGATTAGGTCCAGAAAAATTTAGAATGATTTATCTATACACAGAACATACTTATGTCGAATTTTATCCGGATATAATAATTTAATAACGAATTAAGTGATATTAAGTGATTTTCAAAAGTTAACCTTATATGGGAGCTAACTATGCACCGATCAGGAAACAATTTCGTATAATGATTTATATGCAGAAAAAGATCAAGTCTAATTTTACTCCAATAGCTTTATTAATCAATGAAATATGTGCGTTTAGGTGATTTTAGAAAGTGGACTTTATATAGGAGCTATGAGCAATTAAGGGCCTATCCGGAAAAAATTTGGTAGAGTGATTTATGTTTAGGCAAAACATATTTGTGTCGAATTTTATCAATATAGCTTTACTTGACATTGAAATATGTGCTTTTAAGTGATTTTCGGAAGTGGGCCTTATATGGGATCTATGACCAATAATGGACCGATCCGTAAAAAATTTGGTAGAATGATTTGTATGTACACAAAACATATCTAGCTCGAATTTTATCACAATAGCTTTATTCATCAATGAAATATGAGCGTTTAGGTGATTTTGGGAAGTGGACCTTATATGACCAATTGTGGACCGACTGAGATCTACGTTGGTAGTATGATTTCTGTTCATATTATATTTGTATGTACAAAATTTGGTGTTGATACCGATATATTTGATTGAGTTATTAACGATAACCTGATTTCCGGGAATATATACCTTTGTATGGGGGCTATGGGAAATATTGGATCGATTGTAAAGATTTTGAACATAATTGATCACTGCCCTAAAAATAATAAAGTGTGACAAAATTCATCGCAATATCTGTGGTAGTTTCTGAGAAAACTTCAAAAGAATTAGGAAAAACGTAATTTTTTTCGAAGTAGTCTGAAATTTTTACTCAGATTTGTGTCGAATTTTATCCCGATAGCTTTATAATTCAATGAAATATATGCGTTTAGGTGATTTTCGGAAGTTGACCTTATATGGGAGCTATGACCAATTATGGGCCTATCCGGAAAAAATTTCGTAGAGTGATTTATATTAGGATTAAACATATTTGTGTCGAATTTTATCAAAATAGCTTTATTTGACAATGAAATATGAGCTTTTAAATGATTTTCGAAAGTGGGCCTTATATGGGAGCTATGACCAATAATGGACCGATCCGTAAAAAATTTGGTAGAATGATTTGTATGTACACAAAACATATCCAGCTCGAATTTTATCACAATAGCTTTATTCATCAATGAAATATGACCGTTTAGGTGATTTTGGGAAGTGGACCTTATATGACCAATTGTGGACCGACTGAGATCTACGTTGGTAGTATGATTTCTGTTCATATTATATTTGTATGTACAAAATTTGGTGTTGATACCGACATATTTGATTGAGTTATTAACGATAAACTAATTTCCGGGAATATATACCTTTGTATGGGGGCTATGGGAAATATTGGATCGATTGTAAAGATTTTGAACATAATTGATCACTGCCCTAAAAAAAAAATAAAGTGTGACAAAATTCATCGCAATATCTGTGGTAGTTTCTGAGAAAACTTCAAAAGAATTAGGAAAAACGTAATTTTTTTCGAAGTAGTCTGAAATTTTTACTCATAACTTTTTATGTTGTGAACCAATTTTGCTGATTTTCAATACCAAACTGCTTAGGATAATAAGGTGAATTTGGTTGATTTCCTTTACTTAGTTTTAACGTGAGCGTGTTTTACACAGACAGACAGACGGGCATAGCTAAATCGACTCATAATTTCATAAGGACCCAGAATATATATATACTTTGTTGGGTCTTAGATGAATATTTCTTGGTGTTATAGTAGTATATTTGACATAGTTATGAGTTAAAAACCCCAAACCGGAAGGTGGTGGGGGGTAGTTGAATTAATGGACTTTGAACTTCGTCACTGGTATCTTCTTGCCTAGGAAGCAGAGAAATTTTTATCTTTCTTGTGAAAAGACAGATTTCCGTCTTCGCCGGGTTAACATTGAGGCCTCTCGGTTGAGCCCAGCTCAAGGCCGTATTCAGAGCCTCCTCAGCTCTTCTACACAAGTAATTTGGATCCTTTCCCTTTAAAAGTATTACGACATCGTCTGCATAGCAGACAGGTCTAAGTCCTTTCTCGGTTAGGGTCCTTAGGAGGCTATTAATCGTGGTAACCCAGAGTAAAGGTGACAAAATTCCACCCTGTGGTATACCGCGAAATACCTTTTTCCTGATAGTTATATCGTACATATCGCAGCTTATCCATCTGTTCCTTGGATGTAGTTCACAAACGCAAAATATCCTCCCCACTATAGTGGTGTAGGCTGGTTGGCTGTCCATGTAAACCTTGTGCGCAAGCTACAAGATGTTTAGATATAATTTGGACCATACGAGTTTTTCGGCACAAGGACTATTGAAAATGGTTGAAATCGGTTCATTATTTATCCTAGTCCCCATACAACCAGACCTTCCGATTTGGGGTTTTTAACTCAAAACTACGTCAAATATACTACTATCTCTCCAAAAATTGGCACAACTAAGTTTTATATAGGAATAAAAGCAAACTCGATTCGGCTATCCCGAATCTTAAATACCCTCCACCAGCAAGCTACTTTTTATTAAAACCCATTTAACTATCTAATTTTTACATAACTTACATAATTTTTGTTTCCGTAGTGAGGGTACTAACATTTATGCATATGTGGAACTAATTTCGATTAGGTTCATAAAATTTTATATTAAAAGGCCAGTTGCAAACATTTTAATATAATGATTTATCTATACACAAACAAACTCATGTCGAATTTTATCTCGATATAATCATTTAATAATGAATTAAGTGGTATTAAGTGATTTTCAGAAGTAAAATTCCGTATAACGATTTATATATACAAAATACACATTTATGTCGAATTTGATCCCGATGACTTTGATTGTCAATGTGCGTTTAAGTAATTTTCGGAAATGATCTTTATATGGGAGTTGTGACCAATTATGGACCTATCAAGAAAAAATTTCGTATAATGATTTATATGCAAACAAAAAATTCAAGTCGAATATTACGCCAATAGATTTATTAATGAATTATTAATGAAAGTGGACCTTATATAGGAGCTATGACCAATTACGGGCCTCTCCAGAAAAATTTCGTAGAGTGATTTATATGTATGTACACAAAACATATTTCTGTCGAATTTTATCAAGATAGCTTTATTTGATAATGAAATATGTGAGTTTAAATGATTTTCGGAAGAGGGCCTTATATGGGAGCTATGGCCAATGACTTATATGTACACAAAACATATTCAAGTTGAATTTTATACAGATTGCTTTATTTATCAATGAAACATATGCGTTTAAGTGATTTTCGGAAGTGGACCTTATATGGGAGCTATGACCAATTATGGTCCTATCCGAAAAAAAATTCGTAGAGTAATTCATATATAGACGAAACATATTTGTGTCGAATTTTATCCAGATACATTTATTTGACAATTAAATATATGCGTTTAAGTGATTTTCGGAAGTGGGGGTTATATGGGAGCTACGAATAATAATGGACCGATCCGAAAAGAAATTTGGTATAATGATTTGTATGTACACAAAACATATTCAGCTTGAAGTTTATCCAAAAAGCTTTATTTATCAATGAAATATGTGCGTTTAGATGATTTGTGGAAGAGGACCTCATATAGGACCTAGTATGATTTCTATTCATATTATAGTTTTATGTGCAAAATTTTGTGTTGATACCGATATATTTGAGGGAGTTATTAACGATAAACTAATTTCCGGGAATATACACCTTTATATAGGGGCTATAGGAAATATTGAATCAATTGAACACACTTGATCCCTGGCACAAAAAAGTAATGTGCGACAAAATTCATCGAAATATCTGTGGTAGTTTCTGAGAAAACTACTTAAGAATTGGGAAAAAGAACGTTATTTTTTCGATGTAGTCTGAAATTTTTACTCATAACTTTTTACATCGTGAACCGATTTTACTGATTTTTAATACCAAACTGTACCGGATAATAAAGAACGTGTTGGGTGAATTTTCGTGCTTAATTTTAACGTGCGCGTGTTTCACATAGACAAACAGACAGACAGACAAACGGATGGACAGACGACTCAGAATTTCATAAGGATCAAGAATAAATATACTTTGTTGGGACAAAGTTATATATACCCTCTATCACCACTGATGGTGGTAGAGGGTATAAAGATATCTTAAACGTCCAAAAATTGATTTATAACCATTAGTATCGCGATTAAACTCTGCAATTCAGAAATACATCCCTACTTTTTTGATGGTGGGTATAAAAAGAAGGTTGTCATTGTTTGAGGAAGAAATGAAAAATCGCCAGTGATGTTAACAATATTAATAAAGTGAATATTTACTTACTTTTTGGAAATTTTATTTCTTTTTAATAAGATATCGGTATTGGTATTTTAGAGTTATCGGTAATTTAGCTTATTTCGGTATTGGTATTTTAGCGTTATCGGCATTTTAGCTTATTTCGGTATTGATATTTTAGCGTTATCGGTATTTTGGCTTATTTCGGTATCGGTATGTTAGCGGTAACGGTAGTTGTGCTGAAAAGTTATTTTAGCGGTAACGATAGCTTAGCGATAACGGTTGCCAACCTTGGTCTGTAGCTATTAGCGCAGTTTTCTGTGTCTGTTTTATAATTTATTCTTCTCTCTTTCGGTTTATTTTTTATCAGTGTGACCAGGTCACAAAAAATGTTGCGGCTAAATCCTATCCAAAATAATGCTAGAAAAATTGCTAAATTGAATTTAAAATGCCAAAAAATGCTATAATTTTTGAAGTGTTTGCATGAACAATTTATATTAATTTGTAACTGTAATTCATTGTAATTTATAAAAAGTAAAAAAGTATATTCTGCCGTGGTTGACCATATGACAAGCTACCCCAGATATTTGGTAACTTGGTTCTGATATATTTAAACTAATTTGCTGAGGAAGGCTTTATACATTTGTATATGTATGGGGGCTAGTTAAAAAAGGACGGACTTTAACCATTTTAAAAAGGTTTTGTCATTGGGCAAAAAAAAAAAAACGTACGTGCCAAACATCATCAAATTGTTTTGAAAATTTCAACCTGTACCAGACGGTCAGACTTACATGGCTTAATCGATTCAGAAAATGCCAAGAATCATTGTAGTATTAGTATACTGAAATGTAGTATTGTGGTGTAGGGTATAAAATTAAGTTCCGTGGCATTAAGATAAAACAGCAGAAATGTAAAAATTATTTCAAAATTTTTGTAAATGGGTTTTTGGAAGGAAAGTTTAATATTTCGAGTTTTAAATTTTTTATATATACAATTTTATTTGTCTTCCTCACAACACTTTAAAAATGGTTTTCATGTCACAAAAATATTGAAAAGTTCGTTGAAATAATATTAAACCTTGATGAATAGATGCCAGTTTTATAACTCATACTTCCAAGGTTTTTTCGGAAAAGATATAAATGAGAATGTATGAAATTAATTATGAGGTATATATTCAAATCCGTAAGTTTGTAATTCTGGAATTGGTTGGTTGGTTTACGTGATAGTTCACAACGCGCGAACAGTTAAGTAGAGTCAAGAGACTCCGTTTTGACCGGACCACTCCACTCGTCAGATGTAGTATATTACAGTTGTAGCAGTGAGAAATCTTAGGATATCATTAAGCTTAGATCCAGATATCTATCCAAGGTTAGATATGAAGTAACAGCCAAGGAAACGCACAGTGGTCGAAATACGCATTATGGCGTCATTTAATTTAAAACAGCGTTGAAACACAATTATTTATTTTTATTTTACTTGGAAAGTATAAAAAAGTTAATTATAAACAAATTTCATTTATTTTAATAATTCAGATATAAAACAATTTGCACAATTGATACATGGTTTTAAGGCAAAAATGAATATTTCTAATCAGAATCAGAATTATAAGAACAAAAAGCGTCTCTTGTATATTTTGTTCTAAAAGTATGTTTTGTACATCATTATCTACTATTATTTGGTTTCGGGAATATAAACAAGTTAGAGTGCTATATTCGGCTGTGCCGAATCTTAAATACCCTCCACCAGCAAGCTCCTTTTTTTTTAAACCTATTCAACTATCTAATTTTTAGATAACTTGACAAAATTGTTGTTTCCGTAGTGAGTGTACTAACATTCATGCATATGTGGAAATAATTTTGATTAGGTTCATAAAATTTTATATTAATAGGCCTGTTGTAAACATTTAATTATAATGTTTTATCTATACACAAACATATGTCGAATTTTATCTGGATATAATCATTTAATAATGAATTATGTGGTATTAAGTGATTTTCAGAAGTAGAATTCCGTATAACGATTTATATATATGCAAAATACATATTTATATCGAATTTTATCCCGATGACTTTGATTGTCAATGTGTTTTTAACTAATTTTCGAAAATGATCCTTATATGGGAGTTGTGACCAATTATGGACCGATCAAGAAAAAATTTCGTAATGATTTATATGCAAAAAAAAAAAAATCAAGTCGAATATTACTCCAATAGATTTATTAATTAATAAAATATGTACGTTTAAGTGATTTTCGGAAGTGGACTTTATATAGGAGCTATGACCAATTTCGGGCCTCTCTAGAAAAATTTCGTAGAGTGATTCATATGTATGTACACAAATCATATTTGTGTCAAACTTTATCAAGATAGCTTTATTTGACAATGAAATATGTGATTTTAAATGATTTTCGGAAGAGGGCCTTATATGGGAGCTATGACCAATAATTGTCCGATCCGGGGCAAACTTTGTATTATATTCATATTGAATTTTATACCGATAGCTTTATTTATCAATGAAACATATGCGTTTAATTGATTTTCGGAAGTGGACCTTATATGGGAGGTATGACCAATTATGGTCCTATCCGAAAAAAATTTCGTAGAGTGATTCATATATAGACGAAACATATTTGTGTCGAATTTTATCAAGATACCTTTATTTGACAATGAAATATATGCGTTTAAGTGATTTTCGGAAGTGGGGGTTATATGAGAGCTACGACTAATAATGGACCGATCCGAAAAGAAATTTGGTATGATTTGTATGTACACAAAACATATTCAGCTAGAATTTTTTATTTATCAATGAAATATGGGCGTTTAAGTGATTTTTGGAGGTGGACCTTATATGGGAGCTATGACCAATTGTGGACCGACTGAGATCTACGTTGTTAATATGATTTCCATTCATATTATATTTGTATGTTCAAAATTTTGTGTTGATACCGATATATTTGAAGGAGTTATTAACGATAAACTAATTTCCGGGAATATACACCTTTGTATGGGGGCTATGGGAAATATTGAATCAAATGTTATAAGTTTGAACATACTTGATCCCTGGCACAAAAAAATAATATGTAAAAAAAATCATCGAAATATCTTTGGTAGTTTCTGAGAAAACTACTGAAGAATTGGGAAAAAACTTTATTTTCTTCGAGGTAAATTTTTACTCAAAACTTTTTACGTCATAAACCGATTTTACTGATACCAAACTGTACCGGATAATAAAGAATGTCTTGAGATCGAGTAAAAAAGAGGATTAGAAGAGAAATGAATGCATCAAATCTTCCATTGTTTTTTTCTTGAATTTTTTTCGTGTATTTTGTTCTCGAAAATTCCTTAGATCCTTATTTCGCGATTCCTGAGCTTCTTCACACATCATCCCTATTGCTAGAGATACTTGATTTATAATATCGGCATCATGAATTAAAATTTTGTACTCGGAAGACGGCATATACGCTATCGGACAAAATAAAGTGCAAAAGTACTCATGCTATATTCTTTCAGCGAAAAATCGGTTAAATGATTATTTAATATGGAATTGTTTTCAAAATCATTTAGTTTATATACAATGCTACAAAAATAACAATAAAACTAAATTATTGTACTTAAAATTTTTCTGTATAACATCTAAAATTAAATTAAATTCACTTTTTTGTTGGACAAAATAAAGTGTAAATTTTATATATCATTATTTAAATTTCTTGTATATCAAAATTTTTTATATATTTTGTTCTGATTTTAATATTTGTATCTACTTAAGCCATTTTGGTAATTTTTTTCCACCCTTCCCCTTGCTTTCATAGGAATTTTTTGATCAATTGTGGTCCAAAATTAATCTATTGGATTTAGGGCGGTGCTCTGAGCAACTTATTTCAATTTTTCAGTGATTTTTCCTACAGTAATGTTATTTTTTAACTTTATCAAGTGCTTAAGCTTATTATCTTGCCGAAATATAAAGTTACCCAAGTCCATTTCTAAGGAAATGTTCTTAAGATTTGACTGTAATATGCTCACATAGTGTTCATTGGAGCTTTTTGAATAAATTTCACCTAGGTTCCCCACACCTAACGTTAAAAATTGGACACATACGAAGAGTCAACTGACCCATACCTTCAATCTTTCATCAACATATTTGAAAGCATGAAATTTTGTTTCGATTTTAGTATTTAATTTCGTATTTTTTAGCTCAAATTTACGTAGTTGGTCAGATGAGTCCCAATTTCTACCGATAATTTTAAAATGTCGGCAATGAGTGTGAGTTAAGCCCTTCAATATACAAAATTTTAAAAACAATACCCCAGGTTTTAAACATTGTGGTGGAGGGCTATCGGTACTGTTACATTATTCAACTTTAAGAGTGGGAATCTTTGTGAAAATTAATGAACTTTCAAGTAATAATTCTGCGGTGAGTTCTGTAGATGTTGATCAGATGAAGTCTGACATAAAAAATTGTTTCGACGTGGTTAATGTTGTCGATAATGCTGCCAATCGACGAATTAATAATTTGGAGATGCAGAATAATATTTTCCAGAGAAGACTAAACCGCTCGAACATAATAATAATAGGGTTACCCAAGAATATCTTAAATTTCATATGAAGACATTCAGCACTGCACATATTTTGCTGGAGGGAAAAAAGTTTTAGTAAAGTTTAATTCGGTTCATACCCGAGACACAGTAATGATAAATTATCATAAGAACCGCAATTTAAAGTTGAAAAATGTTATTGGTGGTACTTCACAGTCGAATGTGTTCCTAAATGATCATCTCACAGATTCTGGTAAAAAGCTTATTTCGTTATGCCGAAAGCTGAAGGAGAAAAATAAGATCGCAAAATATACATTTAAAAACTATGATGTGCCCAAAGTTATAATTAAAATGCCAGATAATAATGAAAAGACACTAAATTATGAACAATGATTTGAACTCCTTGATGAGGAGTGTGTGTTGAATGATTGTTCATTTCCATCAGCGTCTCCTGGCTCGAATATATAACATTTTTGTATTATTACTATCTAATTTATTATTATTTCTTATTATTACTACTCTTATATTTTTGCGATTTAGTAGCTTTTGGTTGATTATGTATGTTCACAACTTTAGTAGCTATTGGTTCAATGTTGATGATTTTAATTATACCCTACACCACTTCAGTGGGGAGGGTATATTGGATTTGTGCTGATGTTTGTAACGCACAATAATATTGGTCCTATACCCACCTTAAAGTATACCAATCGGCTTAGAATCATTTTCTGAGTCGATTTAGCTATGTCCGTCCGTCTGTCCGTCCGTCCGTCCGTCTGTCCGTCCATGTAAACCATGTAATAAAACTATAGATCGCAATTTTGAAGATAATTCAATGAAATTTGGCACATGATCTTCTATTGGCCCAGGTACGAAGCCTATTGAAAATGGTTAATATCGGTCCATTATTTCACCTAGCCCCCATACAACTGAGCCCCCGAATAGGGCTTGTAAACCTTGTAATCAAACTACAGGTCGCAATTTTGAAGATAATTCAATGAAATTTGGCACATGATCTTCTATTGTCCCAGAGACGAAGCCTATTGAAAATGGTTAACATCGGTCCATTTTCTCATCTAGCCCCCATACAACTGAACCCCCGAATAGGGCTTGTAAACTTTTAATCAAACTACAGGTCGCAATTTTGAAGATAATTCAATGAAATTTGGCACATGATCTTCTATTGTCCCAGAGACGAAGCCTATTGAAAATGGTTAACATCGGTCCATTTTCTCATCTAGCCCCCATACAACTGAACCCCCGAATAGGGTTTGAAAACTTTTAATCAAATTACAGGTCGCAATTTTGCAGATAATTCAATGAAATTTGGCACATGATCTTCTATTGTCCCAGAGACGAAGCCTATTGAAAATGGTTAACATCGGTCCATTTTCTCATCTAGCCCCCATACAACTGAACCCCCGAATAGGGCTTGTAAACCTTTTAATCAAACTACAGGTCGTATTTTTGAAGATAATTCAATGAAATTTGGCAGATGATCTTCTATGGTACCGGAGACGAAGCTTATTGAAAATGGTTAACATCGGTCCATTATTTCACCTAGACCCCATACAACTGAAAACGACGAATAGGGATTTTAAGTTTATAATTATGTTTAATATACTCGTATCTCGACAAAAAGCTGCAAAACCAAGTTCTATACTAGCCTTGATGACTCGCATGAATTTTATAATTATAGGGTCTCATTTGACCATAGCCCTTATACAAATCCCCCTTCAAAATTTGACTTAAATGTTCACAATTTTATTCAACAATAAATGGCTTAAGTATAATTCAAGGCAAGGTGCAATTCAACTTAAATGCTTTATTATGAAAACTAAATCACATTTTATTTTTGTAACAGGTGTAGGGTATTATATGGTCGGCCTCGCCCGACTATAATTTCTTACTTGTTTTTATATATTAAATTTTAAATAAAATAATTACAAAATTTCACAATGTGTTACTATTCACACAACTGATCACTATAAACTTCCCTGCCAGCAAATTTGAGTTTAATTTTGGATAAATGAACAAAATCTACACTATTTAGGATCAACTTCATGTTTCTCAGTGCTAAATAAAAATATTTACAAAAACAAAATACATAATTTTCTAATTTTTATCCCATTTTTATACCCTACACCACTTCAGTGGGGAGGGTATATTGGATTTGTGCTGATGTTTGTAACGCACAATAATATTGGTCCTATACCCACCTTAAAGTATACCAATCGGCTTAGAATAATTTTCTGAGTCGATTTAGCTATGTCCGTCCGTCCGTCTGTCCGTCCATGTAAACCTTGTAATCAAACTACAGGTCGCAATTTTGAAGATAATTCAATGAAATTTGGCACATGATCTTCTATTGGCCCAGGGACGAAGCCTATTGAAAATGGTTAATATCGGTCCATTATTTCACCTAGCCCCCATACAACTGAGCCCCCGAATAGGGCTTGTAAACCTTGTAATCAAACTACAGGTCGCAATTTTGAAGATAATTCAATGAAATTTGGCACATGATCTTCTATTGTCCCAGAGACGAATCCTATTGAAAATGGTTAACGTCGGTCCATTTTCTCATCTAGCCCCCATACAACTGAACCCCCGAATAGGGTTTGAAAACTTTTAATCAAACTACAGGTCGCAATTTTGCAGATAATTCAATGAAATTTGGCACATGATCTTCTATTGTCCCAGAGACGAAGCCTATTGGAAATGGTTAACATCGGTCCATTTTCTCATCTAGCCCCCATACAACTGAACCCCCGAATAGGGCTTGTAAACCTTTTAATCAAACTACAGGTCGTATTTTTGAAGATAATTCAATGAAATTTGGCAGATGATCTTCTATGGTACCGGAGACGAAGCTTATTGAAAATGGTTAACATCGGTCCATTATTTCACCTAGACCCCATACAACTGAAAACGACGAATAGGGATTTTAAGTTTATAATTATGTTTAATATACTCGTATCTCGACAAAAAGCTGCAAAACCAAGTTCTATACTAGCCTTGATGACTCGCATGAATTTTATAATTATAGGGTCTCATTTGACCATAGCCCTTATACAAATCCCCCTTCAAAATTTGACTTAAATGTTCACAATTTTATTCAACAATAAATGGCTTAAGTATAATTCAAGGCAAGGTGCAATTCAACTTAAATGCTTTATTATGAAAACTAAATCACATTTTATTTTTGTAACAGGTGTAGGGTATTATATGGTCGGCCTCGCCCGACTATAATTTCTTACTTGTTAAGATTTATGGCTGTGTTATTTACAGTTTAACATATTTACATATATTTATAGTGTCAAATCTATAGTAATTTTACATGTAAATTTTCTTTATTAGTTTCTTAATAGCTGATTTTATTGAAATTTTTTTATTGTTACTACAAGATTTAAGAAAAAGACTTGTTATTACATTCCTTTTATAAAATTATAATGGATTCCTATGTGAACTTAGGACCCGTTACTAGCAATAATTCTTTTTTACGTAATAGACTACATATTTTTGAAAGAGAATTGAAAATCGTTCATTACAATATACAAAGTTTTAGTCCTTCCTCTTCGATGAAATTAGAAATATTCTCGAAGGGAATTTTCTTGATATTGTTGGTTTATGCGAAACATGGTTGAAACCCGATATTTTATCAGAAGTAGTTAACATTCCTGAGTACAATATTTGCAGATGTGATAGGCCAAGACCGGTTAGAGCTGGTGGTGTGGCTTTACTTATATCAAAGAATATTAAATATAGAGTCAGTTTTAAATCTGAGAATTTTGGTGTATCAGAAGCTATATTTGTTGAAGTTTTTGTACAGGGAGTAAAAATTTTATTAGGTGTTAATTATTTACCATATGGCAATATACAGGCATTTGAAGAATCTGTCGAAGAAATTCTTACCCGGTATTCTAACATTTGTATTATGGGTAATTTTAATATGAATATGTTTTGTCGATAGAAATTCAACATCTCTTATAGATTATTTTTTATTGAGTTCGTCTCTCACAGTTTCTAAATCTGGTCAGATGCAATGTCCTGGTGTATCACACCATTCAATGATTTTTATAGCTCTTAATATTCCATGTTTTTCTTCACAGCAATATGTAACTTATTTGAATTATAAAGCCCTTAGTATGGAATTATTGGATCAAACCTATCGTTCTTTAGATTTTAGTGGAATGTACTTAACATCAAATGTTAATATTCAATTAGAAGTTTTTATGAAAAATATACATTCTTTACATTCCCTGGTTCCAGTTGCAAGACGTAAGGTTGCAACTAAGGCTGATTGTTGGTTCAAATCCCCGAAGATTGTATATCACATCTCAATGCGAGATATAACGTATAAACATTATCTTATGAATAAAAATTCAGAAAATTGGTTTATTTATTGTGAGCATAGAAACCCTGCAAAAAGTGTAATAAGAGCAGCAAAAAGGAGGGCTCACTCAAGTATTTTTAAAGATCTTAATCCAAAACAGATGTGGAGTTATTTGAGAAGTAATGGTTGTCTGGAGACAGAGGACCGTCTTATCTCTGCCAATGTTGATGAAGTCAACAATTATTTTATCTCCTGTCAGACAAATGATATTCCCAACCATTTAAATTCGTTGGAAAATATTTTAGAAGGTGGATTTTCATTTCGTTGTGTAAATCTAAATGAGTTGTATACAGCGTTTAAGAAAATAAATTCCAATGCAGCAGGCCATGACGGTATATGACCCTTATATCTTCTCATTTTCTTCATTTGATAAACACTATCATTTTCCCAGATTATTGGAAGAAGAGTAGAGTAGTTCCAATAAAAAAGGAAGGTAGTTCTGATTCTTTTGATAATTTGCGTCCGATATCTATCTTATCAATTTTTTCAAAAGTTTTTGAGCATATAATAAAAGATCAAATGATTTCTCATCTTGATGAAAACTCCCTACTTCATTACTCACAGTCGGGTTTTAGATGTGGGTATAGCACAACAGCACTTCTTATTGGTATGACTGACTCTGTCAGAAAATATTTGGATAGTGGTAAGAATGTAGTTCTTCTTTCAGTGGATCTCTTAAAAGCATTTGACAGAGTGATACACTCTAAACTTGTTGAAAAATTGTTTATCCAATTTGATTTTTCATTACTGGGCTGCGAACTTATATGCTCATATTTAAGAGGTAGAAGTCAATTTGTTTCTATTGGCAATTCTATTTCTTCAGATCTCCCGATATCTAGTGGTGTTCCGCAAGGTTCAGTTGTTGGTCCGTTATTGTTCATGATTTACATGAATGACCTTTTTAATGTTTGTAATGGTCTATCCTGCCAGCCATAAGTTTATGCTGATGATGTTCAGTTTATTTGCTATGCTGATAAAAACTTTTTAGACGTCTTGCAAGAAGGTATAAATTTTTTAATTAGTGAAGTACTGTCTTGGGCCTCTGATAATGGATTTACTGTAAATCCAAGAAAAACAAGTGTGATTGGTTTTGGTTTTGATTCACAAAACATGATAATTACCCTTGATGGTATGAGAGTAGATTTTGTTAATAGATTGAAGTGTCTTGGAGTTTTTATTGATGATCGGCTTAACTTTTCATCTCATATTGATCACGTTTCATCTAAAATATCTTTTTTGCTGAGAAGGTTATATTCTTTGGATCTATACTTTCCTTTGTGGATAAAAATTCGCCTTGCTAAAACCTTACTAATGCCTCATATTCTTTACTGTATTGAAGTATTTAGTGGCACTACTAATGTAGAATTTAAAAGAGTTGTTAAAATATTTTATAGAATAGTGAGATTTTTATATGGACTAAGACTACGTCCCCATATTTCTCCTTATGTATTACAATTTCTTGGGTGTTCGTTTCAAAATTATATTAATATCAGGATTTTATTGTTCTTTTATAAAATTATGGTAAATGGCTTTCCTGAATATATTGTAGATAATTTTAATTTCAATCATTACAGTAGAAACCCACAATTATTATATCCCCGGTTTCATTCAAATATATATAATAATTCATTTCAGATTAGACAGTTATGTGCGTTAAAGTCATTTTTTGAAGGGGACCTTATATGAGGGCTAGGCGAAATCGTGGACCGATATTGCCCATTCTCAATACCAAACAAACTGCATCAATATAAAATATCTGTGCAAATTTTCAGCTCGCTAGTTATTTTCATTTGGACTCTATCGTGTTTTCAACAGATGGACATACAGACGGACGGATATGGCTCGATCTTAAGTAAATAATGACCCAGAATATATATACTTTTATGGGTCTTAGATGAATATTTCGATGTGTTACAAACGGAATGACAAAAAAATATACCCCCCATCTTTTTTGATGGTGGGTATAAAAACTAGAGGATCACATGTAACAAACATTAATTTTTTAGTACATAAATACCTTTTACCTAAAAAAATAAATATAGTTTCCTAAAAAAATATCACTTGTGTAAATATCAACAAAAATCACACACTGAGTAATTTGGCGCCAAATTTTTAAATACAAAAGCTACAACAAATAATATGTTTGAATGTGCGAATATTTATAGCAAAACAAAAGTAAAAACGTCTATATGCTCAATATGATATCAGCTATCGATAAAAATATATCGATTTTAACATTTCAACATTTGAATTTAATGACGTCAGATCACGCATTTCGACCAATGTGAAACGGTTCCTTTTCACAGATAGAGCAGGGCATTCGCAGAGAAGATGGAGGACCGTTTCTTCCTTTTCCCTGTTTTTGCAACTGCGGCAGTGTTCATTGAAAGGTAGCCCAAGCCTACTTGCATGTCCACCTAGCACCCAGTGTCCTGTTATTACTGCTATTAATCTTGATATATTCCGTTTACTTCGGTTTATAAGGTGACTTGTGCGTTTCCCATTGAAAGAGGACCACAAAATCTTGGCCACTTTACATGTGTCTAGATTATTCAGCCTTTTGAAGATAGAATCTGAGGATAAAACTCTTGATAAAACCAAACGGGGTGGCTACTGGAACGGCGTTGGAGATATCAAGAGCAGATCCCGTTCTGGCAAGCTCATCTGCCTGTTCATTTCCATAATAGTCCCTACGCGCAGGGACCCAAACAAGGGTAATGTCAGACAGGCGACCCAGCCTTGATAGATCCTTTTTGCATTGCTTAACTAATAGGGAAGTGGTAGTATAAGAATTTAATTAGAGGAGTGCCTCTTGACTATCGACAAAAATTCCTATGTTGCCGCGAATATTGAGGTCGTGTAGTACCCTACAAGCTGATATTATCGCAAATATTTCAGCTTGAAAGCCACGACAGTTGTCGGGAAGGCGGTGAGATATACTTATCCCAGCTGCAACCCAGATCGGATGCCTGGCGTTGGCATCACAGCCCAGGATTATGTCGTCATATGCCCCTATTTGGGCCAGAAGATCGCTCACTTCGGCTGGTAGTGCTCTCCTCTCATGCGCCATGTAGCTTGAGGCAATGATAAAGCTTCTTTTGTTCGGTAACTCGACCTTTGCAACTGTTAGGTCTACTGAGGAAAGCTGCGTACAAAGAAAAATTTTAATAGTGTTTTTGGCAATAGACATGATCGAGGCCATTACTTCTTGCATATGGAATATTGTATGTGGACGCTGGGAACCCTTTGACTTCCGAGTCCGTGACCCAGGGTTCTTGAACCAGGCCAATGTCGAGGTCTTCCTCAGCTAGGAGTACCCGTAGGCAACCTTCCTCCTCTTGGAAGGTTCACCTGACTCTGTCTGAGATCGGTTCTGCTTAGACCTTTCATCTGCAGCTGCTTTGGAAGTGCTGGGTACGGCTTCCATAAACTTTCGGTACTCGTCTACCACAGCTTCGTACTTGACGCGATCTTCCTCATCACGTTCATGTGGAGTACTATTAGCAGCATTCTTGGCAATCTTGTCTAGAATGAACTGTGCATTGGCATATCTCGCTGTGACTCTTCCTTCTTACTCGCTTTTTACCCAATTGGTCGCCAGGCTTGGCTTCAGATTGGGAAGGTGTTTTTGTAAAGGGTTTTGTGGGTAGTGGAGTGCTATGGCAGTCGCTCACACTACCTGACTTACTGACCATGGTCTCTTGGCTGGAGACCAGAAGGTCATCTTCGGATGATGTACCTATATCATCCTTCTTTCTTCGTTGTTGTTATTGTTTATTTGAATGTTCCATATTTTTGGTCCCACGAGTGTGCACGTAAAGGGAAGGACGATCCATGCAGTGACGGCGTACATGGACTAGACTAGACTAGCACCGAAGGGGAGCTGTTAGCGACTAATCTTCTTTTACCAGTAATTAGCCATTCAGGTTCTCGGCACTGTTACCAACCACCTTAACCTTACAAGTGGGGAATGGTATAGTGGGAAATTGAGGAATTTTTCAATACTCATTTTCAATAAATTAACAAGAATTTCTGAAGCATGATGAAAATTAAAACCTCTTTATCTCAAAATTTTGGCGTATAGGAAAAAAATAAAATTTGTTAATTAACCATCATACATAGCTTTTTCCAAAATTATATGTTTCATTCCATGAGCAAACAAAAAGTATTAATTTGTAAAATAGCGTTATTTAAATATATGTTTGAAAATATTGAACGTATTTGTAAAAATATATGAAATCTCTTGAATTATTTCTATCACCTCGAATTAAAAAAAATGGCATTGAGTTCCTGCAAAATATTTTAGAATACAACATTTTAAAGTATTCACTTGTTTTGGCGAAAATATAAAGTTTTTAAAATCGATGACTTCAAATAACAAATTCTACTTTTATGTGAAATCGTAATTTTTAAGTAATTTATCTTTATTTTGAATCACAGTGTAAATTATTACAGACATTTAGACATTTAACTCTGACATTAGACATTTAACTCTGATTTTTTTCGGTGAAACCTATTTCCAATATAAATCTTTTCTGGTCATCTGGAAACATTTATAGAACAAACAAGTAAGAAATTATAGTCGGGCGAGGCCGACCATATAATACCCTACACCTGTTACAAAAATAAAATGTGATTTAGTTTTCATAATAAAGCATTTAAGTTGAATTGCACCTTGCCTTGAATTATACTTAAGCCATTTATTGTTGAATAAAATTGTGAACATTTAAGTCAAATTTTGAAGGGGGATTTGTATAAGGGCTATGGTCAAATGAGACCCTATAATTATAAAATTCATGCGAATCATCAAGGCTAGTATAGAACTTGGTTTTGCAGCTTTTTGTCGAGATACGAGTATATTAAACATAATTATAAACTTAAAATCCCTATTCGTCGTTTTCAGTTGTATGGGGTCTAGGTGAAATAATGGACCGATGTTAACCATTTTCAATAAGCTTCGTCTCCGGTACCATAGAAGATCATCTGCCAAATTTCATTGAATTATCTTCAAAAATACGACCTGTAGTTTGATTAAAAGGTTTACAAGCCCTATTCGGGGGTTCAGTTGTATGGGGGCTAGATGAGAAAATGGACCGATGTTAACCATTTTCAATAGGCTTCGTCTCTGGGACAATAGAAGATCATGTGCCAAATTTCATTGAATTATCTGCAAAATTGCGACCTGTAGTTTGATTAAAAGTTTTCAAACCCTATTCGGGGGTTCAGTTGTATGGGGGCTAGATGAGAAAATGGACCGATGTTAACCATTTTCAATAGGCTTCGTCTCTGGGACAGTAGAAGATCATGTGCCAAATTTCATTGAATTATCTTCAAAATTGCGACCTGTAGTTTGATTAAAAGTTTACAAGCCCTATTCGGGGGTTCAGTTGTATGGGGCTAGATGAGAAAATGGACCGATGTTAACCATTTTCAATAGGATTCGTCTCTGGGACAATAGAAGATCATGTGCCAAATTTCATTGAATTATCTTCAAAATTGCGACCTGTAGTTTGATTACAAGGTTTACAAGCCCTATTCGGGGGCTCAGTTGTATGGGGGCTAGGTGAAATAATGGACCGATATTAACCATTTTCAATAGGCTTCGTCCCTGGGCCAATAGAAGATCATGTGCCAAATTTCATTGAATTATCTTCAAATTGCGACCTGTAGTTTGATTACATGGTTTACATGGACGGACAGACGGACGGACGGACATAGCTAAATCGACTCAGAAAATGATTCTAAGCCGATTGGTATACTTTAAGGTGGGTATAGGACCAATATTATTGTGCGTTACAAACATCAGCACAAATCCAATATACCCTCCCCACTGAAGTGGTGTAGGGTATAAATAATATGTACTTAATTAAGGCGACCAGATTTTGAAATGAAAATAGATGACATAAAGAAAAGAGTAAAACAATTTTTTGAATAAATTTTTTTTTACATATTTTACAGAAAAAGATTATGACCATTTAAAGATTTTAAGAATGAAATTTATTAAAGTAAAGTGAATGATTTGTTATACCCTACACCACTTCAGTGGGGAGGGTATATTGGATTTGTGCTGATGTTTGTAACGCACAATAATATTGGTCCTATACCCACCTTAAAGTATACCAATCGGCTTAGAATCATTTTCTGAGTCGATTTAGCTATGTCCGTCCGTCCGTCCGTCTGTCCGTCCATGTAAACTACAGGTCGCAATTTTGAAGATAATTCAATGAAATTTGGCACATGATCTTCTATTGGCCCAGGGACGAAGCCTATTGAAAATGGTTAATATCGGTCCATTATCTCACCTAGCCCCCATACAACTGAGCCCTCGAATAGGGCTTGTAAACCTTGTAATCAAACAACAGGTCGCAATTTTGAAGATAATTCAATGAAATTTGGCACATGATCTTCTATTGTCCCAGAGACGAAGCCTATTGAAAATGGTTAACATCGGTCCATTTTCTCATCTAGCCCCCATACAACTGAACCCCCGAATAGGGCTTGTAAACTTTTAATCAAACTACAGGTCGCAATTTTGAAGATAATTCAATGAAATTTGGCACATGATCTTCTATTGTCCCAGAGACGAAGCCTATTGAAAATGGTTAACATCGGTCCATTTTCTCATCTAGCCCCCATACAACTGAACCCCCGAATAGGGTTTGAAAACTTTTAATCAAACTACAGGTCGCAATTTTGAAGATAATTCAATGAAATTTGGCACATGATCTTCTATTGTCCCAGAGACGAAGCCTATTGAAAATGGTTAACATCGGTCCATTTTCTCATCTAGCCCCCATACAACTGAACCCCCGAATAGGGTTTGAAAACTTTTAATCAAACTACAGGTCGCAATTTTGCAGATAATTCAATGAAATTTAGCACATGATCTTCTATTGTCCCAGAGACGAAGCCTATTGAAAATGGTTAACATCGGTCCATTTTCTCATCTAGCCCCCATACAACTGAACCCCCGAATAGGGCTTGTAAACCTTTTAATCAAACTACAGGTCGTATTTTTGAAGATAATTCAATGAAATTTGGCAGATGATCTTCTATGGTACCGGAGACGAAGCTTATTGAAAATGGTTAACATCGGTCCATTTTCTCATCTAGCCCCCATACAACTGAACCCCCGAATAGGGCTTGTAAACCTTTTAATCAAACTACAGGTCGTATTTTTGAAGATAATTCAATGAAATTTGGTCTGTCCGTCCGTCCGTCCGTCTGTCCGTCCATGTAAACCTTGTAATCAAACTACAGGTCGCAATTTTGAAGATAATTCAATGAAATTTAGCATATGATCTTCTATTGGCCCAGGGACGAAGCCTATTGAAAATGGTTAATATCGGTCCATTATTTCACCTAGCCCCCATACAACTGAGCCCCCGAATAGGGCTTGTAAACCTTGTAATCAAACTACAGGTCGCAATTTTGAAGATAATTCAATGAAATTTGGCACATGATCTTCTATTGTCCCAGAGACGAAGCCTATTGAAAATGGTTAACATCGGTCCATTTTCTCATCTAGCCCCCATACAACTGAACCCCCGAATAGGGCTTGTAAACTTTTAATCAAACTACAGGTCGCAATTTTGAAGATAATTCAATGAAATTTGGCACATGATCTTCTATTGTCCCAGAGACGAAGCCTATTGAAAATGGTTAACATCGGTCCATTTTCTCATCTAGCCCCCATACAACTGAACCCCCGAATAGGGCTTGTAAACCTTTTAATCAAACTACAGGTCGTATTTTTGAAGATAATTCAATGAAATTTGGCAGATGATCTTCTATGGTACCGGAGACGAAGCTTATTGAAAATGGTTAACATCGGTCCATTATTTCACCTAGACTGAAAACGACGAATAGGGATTTTAAGTTTATAATTATGTTTAATATACTCGTATCTCGACAAAAAGCTGCAAAACCAAGTTCTATACTAGTCTTGATGACTCGCATGAATTTTATAATTATAAGGTCTCATTTGACCATAGCCCTTATACAAATCCCCCTTCAAAATTTGACTTAAATGTTCACAATTTTATTCAACAATAAATGGCTTAAGTATAATTCAAGGCAAGGTGCAATTCAACTTAAATGCTTTATTATGAAAACTAAATCACATTTTATTTTTGTAACAGGTGTAGGGTATTATATGGTCGGCCTCGCCCGACTATAATTTCTTACTTGTTTTCTTATTAAAATGATTCGTATTTAATTCTCATGTGAAAACAACTGAACATTTTCGAGTAATTTTGTTGACAACCAATTCCAGTTCTCTATGTATTTTGTAAATAATCACAATATGGGCATTTCCATCGTGACAAATCGTAAGTCTTAAAGAGTTGAAAAATAAACATATGTATATATATAGTGAATCAATTAAGTAATTTGCCTATGTAAAATTTTATAAATTTAAAAAAAAAACTTCATATGAACAATTATTTTTAACAAAATTTCTTGTATTTTTTAAAGAATATCCAATATTTTAATTTTCTACCATAAAAAGTAAAATCGTGATATTAATTAACGATATTTTTGATAAAATATGAACGTATTTTTTAAGGTCAATAAAGTATTTTTTAGGTTTTTTGTTCATTATACCCTACACCACTTTAGTGGTGTAGGGTAAAGTAGGTATAAAGTATACCAATCGGCTTAGAATCGTTTTCTGAGTCGATTTAGCTATGTCCGTATGTCCGTCTGGCTGGGTGTCCATGTAAACCTTGTGCGCAAGGTGCAGGTAGCAATTTTCATGATAATTGGATGTAATTTGGCACACACGCTTTTTTGATGAAGCCTATTGAAAAGGGTTAAAATCGGTTCATTATTTCACCTAGCCCCATACAACAGAATCCCCCCGAAGCTTATAATTATGTTTAATATACCTGTATATCGATAAAAAGCGGCACAACTAAGTTTTATACAAGTCTTGATGACTTTGCCAAATTTCATAAAGATCGGGCCTCAGTTGACCCTAGCTCCCATACAAAGTCCCCTTCAGAAAATTACTTGAATGTCCAAAATTAACTTATAAACATAAATATCTCGATGAAATTTAGCACAATAAAATATTATGTAAATATGAATATATTCACAAAATTTTATCAGACTTGGTCCATATTTACCCCTAGCCCCCATATAAAGCCTCTTTCAGAAAATTAGTTTTTCATCCATAAATTGCTTAAATGTATCGGAACAAGGTAATAGAAGATAAATGTGTTATTATGAAAAATAAATCACATTACTATTCAATTTGAAAACATAAATTTACTTTTTACCTGTTTTTTCAAATTTTATTTATGAACAAAAAACAAAATTCTCTTTAACAAGTAAGAGTGCTATATTCGGCTGTGCCGAATCTTATATACCCTTCACCATAGTGTAATTAAAAAACATAAATTTTATAAAATATTAATTTACATATGTATTTCATTTTCCCGACTATATCATTATTATAGCAAAAGCAAAACATAATGAACAACAACAATGCTAAACGAAACAAGTTAGAATGCTATATTTGGCTCTGCCGAATCTTAAATACCCTCCACCAGCAAACTACTTTTTATTAAAACCCAATATAAATATGTTATAAATGGTTAAAGTTATAGGGCCGAATTTATAATTTATACCAAAGAAATAAATTTTACTTAAGTATTAAAATACATACTAAGTACTAAAGTACTTTATTTCCCTTATGGAGAACTGTAAAACCCGGCATATGATTTGTTTCCGTAATTAAGATACTATTTATCATTTTGTAACTTCTTTATGCATGTATGTATGTAAGTGATTTTCAGATATGTGCCGATCCTGCCGATAATTTATATGGGAACTATGACCAATAATGGACTAATTCGAAAAAAAATAATCAAAATGATTTATCTATACACAGAACATACTCATGTCCAGTTTAATAATAAATTATTTGGCATTAAGTGGTTTTCAGAAGTGAACCTTATATGGGAGCTAGTTATGGACCAATGCTGGAAAAATTCCTTATATGGAATGTAACCAATTATGGACTGATGTGGAAAATGTTCACGAATGATTTATATATATATGGGACCTATGACCAATTATGGACCGATCCGAAAAAAAAAAATCGTAAAGTAATTAATATTTATACACAAAATTAATATAAATATCATGCCGAATTTTATCCCGATAGCTTTATTTATCAATGAATTAAGCTTGTTTAAATGATTTTAGGATGTGGACCTTATATGGGAGCTAGTACCAATTGTGGACTGATCCGGAAAAAATTTCACTTAATGATTTATATCTATATACAAAACATATTCACCTCGAGTTCTACCCTGATAGCTTTATTAATCAATGAATTATGCGCATTTGAGTGATTTTCGGATGTGGGCCTTATATGGGAGCTACGACAGATTATGGACCGATCCGGAACAAATTCGTAGAGCAATTCATATACACACAAAACACATTCATGTCAAATTTTATCCAGATAGCTTTATTTATCTATGAATTATGCTCGATTAAGTGATTTTCTGATGTGAACCTTATATGGGAGCTATGACTAATTATGGACCAATCCGGAAAATAATTCCGTAGAATGATTTATGTATATACAAAACATATTCATGTCGAATTTTATCCTGATAGCTTTATTTATCAATAAAATATGTTCATTTAAGTGGTTTTCGAAAGTGGACCTTATATGGGAACTATGACTAATTGTGGACCGTAGTTTTGATTCCTGTTCATATAATGTCAATATGTACAAAATTTTGTGTTGATACCGATATATTTGAGGAAGTTATTAACGATAAATTAATTTCCGGGAATATGTACCTTTGTATGGGGGCTATGGGAAATTTTGGATCGATTGCTACAATTTTAAAGATAATTAATCTATAGTTTCTGAGAAAACTACTCAAGAATTAGGGGAAAAAACATAATATTTTTAGGTAGTCTGAAATTTTTACTCATAACTTTTTACGTTGTGAACCGATTTTGCCAAACTGCTTAGGAAAACAATGAATATTCTCAGTGAATTTGGTTGATGTCATTTGCTTAGTTTTAACGTGAGCGTGTTTTAACCAGACAGACAGACGGACATAGCTAAATCAACTCAGAATTGCATAAGGACCCAGAATATATATACTTTGTTGGGTCTCAGACGTACATCGTAGTTAAAAAAGCAGTACAATTGAGTAGAAAAAAGTACAATTGTTTATTTTTAAAAAAATTCAATTAAATTGTTCTAAAAACGGTATATTGATATAGGTTGTTATGATTTTTCACAACAAACTCAATTGAAAACTAATTCATGAGAAATAAATTTATAATTAATCCAATTACAAATCATTTTTTAATATTCGTGTGTTATTAATTTATATTTTTTCTTTGAAAAATGCCGAAGTCACCAAATTTTTGTTTTGTTTACATTTTCAAATAGCAATAATTTGTTGTGAACATTCATATGTTTGATATCTTTTACTGGAGAAAAAATATCCAGTAAAAATTCTCTATCAACGAACTGTCATATTTATCATTCTCATACTCTCTCGTTGCAAATTTAATTAACAAATTGTTACAAATTACTGAAATATCGTTGATAGAAAAACGTTCTAAAAACCCATACTATTTTATTCTGATATCAATATTTATTTTAAGTCAATCAATCAATTATTACAAGTCAATAACTTTCTTCCATCTTCCTCAGATACTTCATTTACGAAAAATTAGAATGTGTAGTGTGCACCTCCCTAATAAACAGCTACTAATAAAAAGAAGAAGAGTAAACAAAAAAATAAAGGGATTTTCTATAATTCTTGTCATCTTTGACAAATGGAAATTTGGTAAACAAAAACAAATGAACAAAACTATGAATTTTAAATAGCTGAAAAAAAAAATATCAGCCATCTTTTCGATAAAGCTAGGTTTCGAGGCAGGAAACGAGGACAAATTCGTTCTTTTTTTTAATCGAACTGGGCCAACAAAGAAGAAGGTGGAGTTGTGGCTCCGTCATACAAAAAAAAACTAAATTTTTGTTTTTTTTATAAATTAAATAAATTTTATTGAAAAGAAATTGTAAACTTAACATTAGACTTAAAACTAAATCTTCAAAATAAAAATAAGAAAAAGCTAAATAAACAAACCTGCAAGCCACTCAACACCAAACTTCATCCATCGAGGGAGCAGCCGCATTAGCATCACCACGCCTGGGGTGCTAGGGTATATTTGGTGATATTCCGACTACAGTACAGTGAAATACCGGGACACATAGACGGACGTTCGATTCGGTTCCTTTTCTTTAAGAAAATAAAAAAAAAAAGATAAATATATATTAAAAAAAAAGTGAATAGTGAGATATTTATATAAAAAAAATAGGAAGTCTTACGTCTCGTAAATTTCATCCCGCGTGTGAACATTAACCACGCGTGCGCGAGTTAGGTTAGAGCTCTGGCCTAGGGATCAGTGAGTCGCGAGGTTGATTAACCAAGATTTTCCTAAAATCTTATATAGGTAATTCTCCTAATAAAAAAAAAAATATATATAATTATTTAGAAATAAATAAAAGGAATTAGAGAATTTATAATTTATTCGTACCTCAAACTACTTTGACATCTGGACACGTCACGAACAGGAAATATCCATCTACCCTATCCTCATTTGGGAGATACTTCCGATAAAGTAGTTGGCCGCCAGGAACTAGAGCCGGAAATCGGTAATAAATCCGAGAGGTTGAGAAAGTGAAATTATAAATTATTATTATCAGAAGGGAACTATTGAATTAAACCTAACTTGGAAAAGAAAAGTCGAAAACTAAAAAGAAAAAAAATCCAAAATTTAAAACTAAATTTTTAAAATTAAAATTTAAAACTAAATTTGTAAAATTAAAATTTATAACTAAATTTTTAAAATTAAACTTTAAAACTAAAATTTTAAAATTAAACTTTAAAACTAAAATTTTAAAACTAAAATTTGAAACTAAAATTTTAAAATGGAAATTTAAAACTAAAATCTTAAAATTAAAATTTAAAACTAAAATTTTAAAATTGAAATTTAAAACTAAAATCTTAAAATTAAAACTAGAAATAAGAGTAAAATATGAAATCGTCATCTAAAAGTAAAATTTTTGTAAATTTTATTCCGATATTTTCGTTTATATAAATTCTTTTTTTTTAATAAAACAACTTTTATAATGTATAAATGAAAATACTACTTTCCAAGTTTTATTTTAATTAATATGACTGGCTAAAATTCAGTAAACGCGGCGGTAAGTAGGGAAGGTATTGTCTGCGGGGAAAGTTTGGGACATCCCTACTATTGGATGTCATGGCGGGATTCAATCCCGAGTGGGAGGGTTATTTCCTGGCAACAACATCAGCCAGGAGAAGAATTGTTCGATAGACTAGTACGCAGGGAAATGGAGAAAGACTACTTTGAGCCCTTTAACTTTAATATATTTTTGCTGGTATGATTTTTTTGTGATGGTGTGTGTATTCGGTACAGATTGCTGGCAAGGACCACCCCCTCCGGCGAGCTCCAAGCCCGGCAATCGCGAGCATACCAGCGCCGCCGGCAATCTGGCCACACTGTTTTTTTTGTTGTTTATTTTGTTTTCTGTTTGTTCAATGAACAAACAGATGTTCAACAAATCCACCAACCCACACAGCACATAAATGGCGCCCAACGTGGGGCCCGAAGTAGGTCCATAGATTAATCTAGTTAGTCCTTAATGCTATTCAGTCAAGACTACGTAAGTCCTGTTAGGTCATAACAAGAGTCCCTAATTGTAGCGACGTCGTCAGACGAAATAGTTATTTATTTTATTTTTTTTTCATTTCTACTTTTCAATAGATGGGAATCTATAATTGTGCATGACTAATATTGTACACACTAACGTAAGTCCCGAACATCTGGACAACCCAGTCTGGTTCGCGTTGCGACGTTTGGTGTGGGCAATATAGTCATGCGGAATTATAGATTCTTCAGCCTGTTCTTTCCAAGCAACTTGAGGCTCTCGTATTAGCTTTCCATAGCAAGAGCGAGATTGCTCAAGTTGGGAGGAAAGAATAGCATAGGCAGCCACCCTTAATAGCAAAACTATTAGTGTTTGTTTAAAACTCACGTTTGTCTACAGCTAAATAGTTAAAGTAGTCCTAGAAGAACTAGGTTTTTAAAACCAACATCTAGTTGCACCTTAACATTTTTGCTGTGGTGAAACAAGCACTACCATTTATCATCCATTTTAACTTCTCCATCTCCTGAAACCAATAGGAAAACAATTACTACTATATCTTCGAACAATTTCAATATACTTTACCTGCAAACTTTACTTTCCCGAAAGCATCGCCGTTTACAAAATTACGTTTTGAATCTTCATTTTTTGTTTGAGTTTGGATCTTTTCTTTTTAGATTTAGACTTTTAGTTTTTTGAAAGAAAAAGGAAGATATTTTCTTAGTATCTCGTTTGAGATTTACCTTTAAAAAAATATATATATATATTTTTTTTTTTTACTAGCGCTCGATTTTGCTTTTATATATTTATATATATGTATTGACATTTTATCATTTGAATTGGACCTAAATATTTACGATTATTTGGTCAAGCTCATTTTAATATTGGTGTTCTCTACTATGGTATTAACTCGCTCAGCTAGGAGTCGATCCCAAGCAGACAACAGAAATAATCTTGAAATGGAGAACGCTAACAGAACCGTGATTGAAACTGCGGTTTCCGCTGCGCTCCCCTTGTACACCATCGCTAATACTATGACCACAACAACAACCACAACTACAGCAACTTCGACAGTAACACCCGCCGTCCGGCAGTTTATATCATTAGCACAAGAACGCTCAGGATTTCATCACGAGTCTTCTTTTATAAACAGTACGATAACTTCGCCTGAATATAGCAGTATTACTGCCAGGAATGTGCAGCAGGAATATCGTTCCAGCATGCCACCGGCAGCACCTCCACCTGCTAATAATGTGACAGCCGCAACCGAGGTGGTTAATTTTATGCGCGAGGAATTGCAAAGGCAAATGCAGTTCTTGCGTAGCGATATGCAACAAGAGATTGCGCAATCCATAACTCGAGCGTTATCCCAAGCATCACCTCCACAGCCTGCCGAACCGCAACCACCTGTCCTACAACAAAATAACAATTTAGCGACAAATGTTCAACCACAATCGTATTTAAATATACCTGTGCTTAATAATCAGCAACCAGACGCTTTTCAGCCGTTGCCACCACAAGCAGCTTATACACATCCGCTAAACTTCAATCCAGTTTTGCCACCACCACAGTCGTCGCAAGCCCCTAGCTGGCCCACAGAAGGTGCCTTTTCCATCGCACGGAAGGTGGATTTATCAAAGTAGGGGATTAAATTTGATGGCACATTCAAATCCATGAGTGCAGAGGATTTTATCTTCCGTATTGACGTCTTGAGGCAGGATTATGATTGTAGCTTCAATGACATTTTAAGAAGTTTCCATTCGTTGTTGGAAGGCCAGGCTTTAGATTGGTACTGGAACCTCCGCAAGTTAAGGCCAATACGCTCCTGGGAAGAGTTGGTCGGAGCATTTCTTACGCAGTTCCGACGGTACGAGAGCGAGTTCCAACTGCAGAAACAAATAATGGACCGTCGCCAACTACCGATGGAAAGCTTCGAAAGTTTCTACAATGCTGTGATAAAGCTAAGGAACCAGCAGCGAAATCCATATTCTGAGCGAGACTTGGTGGAAATTATGAAAAGTAACTTAAAACCGTCAATGTCGCACTTGCTATTTTCTGTGACCACTTCTAATCTGAATGAGTTCTGTCAACAGGCGAAACGAGCCGAAAACTTAATTACCACTCAAAGGCAGACTTTTCAAGCTAGACATTCCGTCCCAGCTCGCGTACATGAACTCCAGTTTGGAGATGAAGAGCCGACACCTATCCCCGAAGTAGACGCCTTAGCCACTAGTAGCCGGTATATATGCTGGAATTGCAAGCAACCAGGCCATAGCTTCATGGATTGCCCATCACCCAATAGGCGCATATTTTGTTTTCGATGCGGTAGAGACGATGTAGTCACGCCTAAGTGCCCTAAATGTCAGGGAAACCTGAAGGGGAGCGAGTCCCAAACGGGGGAGACTCGTTCAAACCAACCCTAATCCCGGATAATACTCCGTCCAGACCTACCCGAATTCCGAGCGTTTAACTCCTGAAGCTGAAAAGCCGAAAGTCCATGTAATTAAACCATTACATCAAAGAATTCATGAATATAATGAAGCTAAATTAAGAATCTTCGGGCAGGTCTCTAACAAGATAAAGAAAGCTAGACAGCGTTACAAAATCAGGAAAAGAGTGAAGCATGAAATAATGTCAACGAGTTTGTATGAAGGGAAAGATGCTAGAATATATTTAAAAATTCCTATTAATGGACACGAGGTTGATGGTATATTGGACAGTGGAGCTACCGTTTCCTGTCTGGGTAAAGGTTGTATGGAGTTAGTGGAGAGTACGGGTCTCCCAGTTCAAAAATTTCTGTCCTACGTTAAAACGGCCGATGGCAGTTCACATAAAATTGTCGGACGGGTAAAAGCTATGATCAACTTTAATAATTATTCAAATGAAGTTACCTTATATTTAGTACCAACGCTAAGTAGGAGTCTATTCTTAGGCGTAGACTTTATGAAGAGCTTCGGTCTATTCCCGGCCTTGTGTAGTCTTGCTACTAATGAAGTGGATTTGTGTCCGGAGTCGGAAGAGGTTAAGGACAACCTTAAAATACATGTACTCCCTCCCGATGACAAGGCGGCTTTAGAAAAAGTAGTGGCGTTATTTCCTTGCTGCACGAAGAAAGGTCTTGGCCAGACTACGCTCGAATGTCATACAATCGATACCCGCGAAGCGATTCCGGTTAAAGACAGACATTATCCCGTCTCACCAGCTGTGCAGAAGTTGATGTACGCAGAGCTGGATAGGATGCTTAACCTTGGGGTCATTGAGCAGAGCGAGAGTCCTTGGAGCCATCCGGTTACTCTCGTCCGTAGGGGCGAGAAGAACCGTTTGTGTCTGGACGGTCGTAAGCTAAATGCTCTCACGGTTAAGGACGCCTATCCTCTGCCGCACATCGAAGGTCTTCTCAGCCGGTTAGGGGATACATATTACATATCAAGCGTTGATCTCAAAGACGCGTTCTGGCAGATACCACTAGATGCATCTAGTAAGGAGAAAACTGCATTCACGGTGCCAGGACGACCACTTTACCATTTTACGGTCATGCCTTTTGGGTTGTGTAATGCAGCCCAAAGGTTATGTCGCCTAATGGATAAAGTGATCCCCGCAGCACTTCGTGATAGAGTTTTCGTCTATCTAGATGATCTTTTGATAGTATCTCCAGACTTTAAGACACACTTGGAATTGCTGGAACGGGTAGCGCGTTGTTTGGATTCAGCGAGTCTGACCATCAACGTAGCCAAGTCCAAATTCTGCTTCAGGGAACTGAAGTACCTAGGGTATATAGTAGGAGGAGGAAAATTAAAACCTGATCCTGATAAAGTTAATACTATTATAAAATATACATACCCGAAAACCGCGAAGCAGGTTAGAAGCTTTATGGGAGCCACTGGTTGGTACAGACGCTTCATTCCCGACTATGCCACCATATCCACTCCAATATTTAACACTCTCAAGAAAGGAAAAGTCTTCAGTTTTCCGGACGAAGCTAAAGAAGCCTTCGACAAATTAAAATCGGCCCTTACAACAGCACCAGTACTTAGACATCCGGATTTCAACAAGCATTTTTACGTGCAGTGTGATGCTTCAGACGTCGGGTTGGGAGCAGTTTTGTTCCAAAAAGATGAAGACGACGGCGAGCATCCGGTAGCGTTCTTCTCTCATAAATTAACCAGTGCCCAGAAAAACTATTCGGTCACCGAGAGAGAGTGCTTGGCGGTAGTGATGGCAATTAAAAAATTCCGGCCGTACATCGAACTGTTGCCGTTTACCGTCATCACTGACCACAGTAGCCTCAAATGGTTAATGTCTCATAAGGACCTCAGTGGCAGACTAGCTCGGTGGAGTTTACACCTCCAAGCCTTTTCATTCTCTATTGAACATCGGCCCGGATCCAAAAATATAGTACCTGACACCTTATCGAGATATGATATGGAGGAAATATCTGCGGAGGTAAATAATTTAATAGATTTGCAGTCAAATTATTTTAAAGAGCAAGGTTACCTGGACTTAATCGCCAAAATCCATGAAAATGCCGAACGTTTACCAGATTTGAAGGTAGTTGACGATTTGGTCTACAAACGAGTTTTGCCTTACGATGGTATTCCAATAAACGAAGACTTCGCTTGGAAACTTTGGGTTCCGCTTGAATTGACCCAAGACATTATTGCCAAGTGCCATAATCCACCTCAAGCCGCACATGGAGGTTTTGGAAAAACACTCCGAAGGGTCAAAGAATATTTCTACTGGCCAAACCAAAATATACAGGTTCGTACCTTTGTAGCCAATTGCCAAATCTGTCGAGAAACAAAACCCGCCAATTCAACTTTACGACCACCCATGGGAGCGGAATCTCAAACGGAGCGCCCGTTCCAGAGAATCTTTATCGATTTCCTAGGTCCGTATCCGCGGTCCAAAAACGGGAATTCATTTATATTCATCGTTCTGGACCACCTTACGAAATTCGTGCTTTTGAAAGCTATGGCAAAGGCAAATACGAAAAATGTCATAAAATTCCTAATCTCCGAAGTATTCCACAAATTTGGTACCCCGGAAATAGTTGTGTCAGACAACGGAAAACAGTTCGTCAGCAAAGAATTTCAAGATATGGTTTGTAGCTTTGGCGTAAAGCATGTAAAAACTGCCACACACTCGCCACAAGCCAACGCTTCGGAACGGGTTAACCAGTCCATCCTGTCCGCAATTCGTTCCTACTTACAGGAGGATCACACTGAGTGGGATAAGTACCTGTCCGAAATTGAATTTTCGCTGCGGTCGTCAGTCCAAACGTCTATTGGGGTTACGCCGTACTTCGCACTGTTCGGTATGAACATGATTTCGCACGGAAGTGTATATAAGCTTGCGAAGAAACTACAATGTCTTCATGATCCGGAAATCGACATAGTACCAAAACCCGTAAAAATGGACTTAGTACGGCACAAAATTCGTGAGAATCTGCACAAAGCATATTTGAAACACGAGAAGACATACAATACCCGTTGCCGTCAAGTCAAGTTTGTACCAGGTCAAGAGGTTTATCGCCGCAACTTTCAGCAAAGCGATTTCAAAAATAATTTTAATGCTAAACTAGCCAAGAAATTTTTAAAATGCCGAATTGTCAGACCTATTGGTAATAGCCTATACGAGGTTGAAGACCTTCAAGGAAAATCGTTGGGGGTATTTCATGCCAAAGATTTAAAACAATAGTTTCAACATCTTTGGTGGTTCTAGTCCCAACGATTATACCTACTCCTAGCTCGAACCAAAATGATAAAACCTATTTTATTTTCTGTATTTTGTATAAATGAGTTAGTAGATACTTTCTACACAAAACATTTTGTTAATGATATTTTGCCTTGATTATATTTAACACTTTGTTTTCTTTTTTTTTGTGAAAGCCTACGACCAGGGAAGTTCATTTGTGTTGTGGAACAGTAAACAGTCGTGATAGTTTGCCCGTTAACGAGTAGTTCGTCGAGTGCTCAACCAGACTAAATATATTAATTTTCGTTTATGACCACGTTGTGATCGTCAGACGCTAGTCATAGATGCAATTCCGTCATAGCACCCTTTGGAACCATGCGCTCAGGGTTAGGAATTATTAGTCATCTAAGCGCTGACTAAAATTTGGCAATTTGAATTGTCTGGGAGCAAAGCTGCGACGAGTATCCAACAAGCGTTTCGGGTAGAAACACGTGAATTACTCGTTAACAGGGAAATCTATCACTACGGTATGTTGTTCTCACAACACGAACTATTCCTGGCAAAATAGTTTTTTCTAATGGAAAACATTATGATCTTAACGATCACGAAATAAGGCAATATATCTATAGTTTGCTTTTAAATCTAATTTAAATACTAAATCTAATATTAGACTAAACAGAATAACTTAAAATTAGATGTTAATAATAGAAATTTAAAGTTTTCACTTACCGATTAAAATTTTCGTTGATTGGAGAAATTTTCCTCTCGATCTTACAGTTGGCTGGTATTGTTGATTTTCTTCAGGAACCAAAATGTGATGATTCAACCTGTGAAAGGAAAAACAAAACAATTAGTATTTGGTCTAAAGTAAATTTTGATGATACAAGTCATTTTCAATATCTAATCATTTGATTTAGATAAGTTCAGTATTAGTTAGTACTTACGTTTTAGAACAATAATTGGGTTCATATACCGCATTCAAGCTTCCGGTCCAGGTCCAATCTGAATTTATAACCTGTGGAAGAGAAATAGAATATAATTAGTTGAATTAATTTAATCTAGCTTTTTGTAATCTTCTAAAAGGACAAACTGAATTCCAAGCTAAGATCAAATCATTTTTATTTATTATTTCTTTTAGAAAATTACACTTTATATATATATTTTTCTTTTTTTTCTTTCAAAATAATTTTATTTTTGAATATTTTTACTTTTATTTCCGGAGAAATTGTAAGGGGTATTTCTCGCCAAAGTCTCTAGACGTTAGTCTATGAGCTTTGGTGAACTTAGTCCTTACATTTCTACCAAATTCCTGCGATTAAGTCGTGAATATGAAGAGAAAACTTAATATAAGTGAAATTATGTTTCATTATATATTATTTAGTTTTAGGTTTATTACTTACCTTTCCTGAACGGAAGCAGCAACCAAGGCCAAATCCCAGGTCCAATTGAATTTTATTAGCTGAAAGTAAAAGAAAATTTATAAAATTATTAATTTTGAATTAAAGCAAAAAGATATTTTAATCGGAGAAATAATTTTATTTTCACTTTTCTTTTATTTTATCCATTTAGGATTGGTTTGATTTTTTTAGAGTTTTCTTTATTAATTTTTCTTTTGTTTTGGTTACAAAAGGTTTTGGTCACGGTTCACTTCATTTTTGTTTACACAAATAATTTTGTTTTAAATTTAACTGATTCACAAATTCTGATGGCCACTGTAAATTTTCAAACTTTAGTTTCCGTTGGTCTCGCTTATTAAATCCAGTCACTAAAAATTTTCACCTTTTTTTTACACCCACTGTATTTGAAGAAAAAAAATATTTCACTGTCACTTCACTTTTTGCTCTCACTGTATCTTCCGAATTTAAATTTTAAATTGTTTTTGTTACTTTTCAGAACCACTCTAATTTCTTAAACAATTTTCTTTTTCCAACTTTTTTTCATTAAATTAATTTTTTTTTGTCCGAACACTTTTGACACTCACTATAAATTCCGATCAAATAATTTTTCTTTAACATTTTCACTTTTAATTATTCTACACGATACGATTGTTAAAACTTTTTCAAGTTTTTTTCCGTTTACTTTTTACACGCACTGTAAATTCCAAAATATTTTTTTTTACCCGAATTCACTTTTTCCAAAACCCGAACCGAAATTATTTTAAATTTATTCAAATTTTTTTATTTTATTCGATTAAAAATTTTTTTTTTTACACGGCACTCACACTTTTGACGCACACTGTAACCAAAAAGTTTTTTTTGTTGCACCGAACCACATTTTAATTTTCACTAAATTCCACTTTTTATATTTCAAAAATAATTCATTTCACTTACCTTAAATTTCCGGAACGACCTTAATCCATAGTACACCGGCCCATCTGGAACAAAACCTAGAAAATTTAAAACAAAATTATTAGAAAATTTTATAAAAATAATTAAAATAATTTCCACTTTTTTTTACTTACCATTTCATTCTGCTTCGATCCGCCATCTTTCAGAATCGGCCATCAGTTTTTTTATATAGGCCCAGGGCCGCCAACATGATATCTGTAAAGAAAGAAAATTTGGTTGTGTTAGTTAGCAACACCACTAATAAAATTCCCATTTGTATAACACTTTTACTTACCTTGTTTAAAAACCCCTTTATTGGCCATAAATCTCCACCAGAACCTGTAAAGAAACAAAAGAAAAAATTATTATATTGTTTTAAACTATTTAAAGTAATATTTTTGTTATTTTATTGTTTATCAACAAAAAAACTACTTACCTCGTTGTATCCATTGATATTTTTTTTGTTTGGGTGCTTCTTCTTCACCCACGCGTAGTATTTTTCTTATTTGCCTCCTCCTCTTCCATTCATTCAAGCAGCTGTTCAGAGTACGTCGCCGCCTGACCAGTTTTTAACGGCGGTACAGAGTTGTACTTTTGTTATCGAATGAATAAGGGTTGCCATAGCGCAAATTTTTTGTATGGGAATAATGAAATACCCAAAATCCCAGAAAAGTTTTAGGAAAATTTAGGGTGCGATTTTTTCCCTCCCATCCTGTATCCAGGGATGGATAACAGGAATGGTGGGGTTTGTAGTGTGCACCTCCCTAATAAACAGCTACTAATAAAAAGAAGAAGAGTAAACAAAAAAATAAAGGGATTTTCTATAATTCTTGTCATCTTTGACAAATGGAAATTTGGTAAACAAAAACAAATGAACAAAACTATGAATTTTAAATAGCTGAAAAAAAAAATATCAGCCATCTTTTCGATAAAGCTAGGTTTCGAGGCAGGAAACGAGGACAAATTCGTTCTTTTTTTAATCGAACTGGGCCAACAAAGAAGAAGGTGGAGTTGTGGCTCCGTCATACAAAAAAAAACTAAATTTTTGTTTTTTTTATAAATTAAATAAATTTTATTGAAAAGAAATTGTAAACTTAACATTAGACTTAAAACTAAATCTTCAAAATAAAAATAAGAAAAAGCTAAATAAACAAACCTGCAAGCCACTCAACACCAAACTTCATCCATCGAGGGAGCAGCCGCATTAGCATCACCACGCCTGGGGTGCTAGGGTATATTTGGTGATATTCCGACTACAGTACAGTGAAATACCGGGACACATAGACGGACGTTCGATTCGGTTCCTTTTCTTTAAGAAAATAAAAAAAAAAAAGATAAATATATATTAAAAAAAAAGTGAATAGTGAGATATTTATATAAAAAAATAGGAAGTCTTACGTCTCGTAAATTTCATCCCGCGTGTGAACATTAACCACGCGTGCGCGAGTTAGGTTAGAGCTCTGGCCTAGGGATCAGTGAGTCGCGAGGTTGATTAACCAAGATTTTCCTAAAATCTTATATAGGTAATTCTCCTAATAAAAAAAAAAATATATATAATTATTTAGAAATAAATAAAAGGAATTAGAGAATTTATAATTTATTCGTACCTCAAACTACTTTGACATCTGGACACGTCACGAACAGGAAATATCCATCTACCCTATCCTCATTTGGGAGATACTTCCGATAAAGTAGTTGGCCGCCAGGAACTAGAGCCGGAAATCGGTAATAAATCCGAGAGGTTGAGAAAGTGAAATTATAAATTATTATTATCAGAAGGGAACTATTGAATTAAACCTAACTTGGAAAAGAAAAGTCGAAAACTAAAAAGAAAAAAAATCCAAAATTTAAAACTAAATTTTTAAAATTAAAATTTAAAACTAAATTTGTAAAATTAAAATTTATAACTAAATTTTTAAAATTAAACTTTAAAACTAAAATTTTAAAATTAAACTTTAAAACTAAAATTTTAAAACTAAAATTTGAAACTAAAATTTTAAAATGGAAATTTAAAACTAAAATCTTAAAATTAAAATTTAAAACTAAAATTTTAAAATTGAAATTTAAAACTAAAATCTTAAAATTAAAACTAGAAATAAGAGTAAAATATGAAATCGTCATCTAAAAGTAAAATTTTTGTAAATTTTATTCCGATATTTTCGTTTATATAAATTCTTTTTTTTTAATAAAACAACTTTTATAATGTATAAATGAAAATACTACTTTCCAAGTTTTATTTTAATTAATATGACTGGCTAAAATTCAGTAAACGCGGCGGTAAGTAGGGAAGGTATTGTCTGCGGGGAAAGTTTGGGACATCCCTACTATTGGATGTCATGGCGGGATTCAATCCCGAGTGGGAGGGTTATTTCCTGGCAACAACATCAGCCAGGAGAAGAATTGTTCGATAGACTAGTACGCAGGGAAATGGAGAAAGACTACTTTGAGCCCTTTAACTTTAATATATTTTTGCTGGTATGATTTTTTTGTGATGGTGTGTGTATTCGGTACAGATTGCTGGCAAGGACCACCCCCTCCGGCGAGCTCCAAGCCCGGCAATCGCGAGCATACCAGCGCCGCCGGCAATCTGGCCACACTGTTTTTTTTGTTGTTTATTTTGTTTTCTGTTTGTTCAATGAACAAACAGATGTTCAACAAATCCACCAACCCACACAGCACAAATGGCAGGATCGTTTTTCTTTAAATCGTTCCACAGCGGGGATGGATAAAGTCATCGAATGGTACATGACGGAGCATTACAGACCATTTTAACATTCAAACATGTCCTTCAGATTTCAAATTTTTTTTATTTCGAAAATTCATTAAAAACTTTCATTACATTGCTGTCTAAATCAAATGTTTAATAAATGTATTATTTAATACATGACAAAGGCATCCAAACCTCATATCAAATGGATGAGCATTATCTATTAAGTCCTTAAATAGCGATTAAGTAGAATAATTGTCTATGGTCATATTTATACCTATAAAATTATGGTAAAATACAAAAAAAGTACAAAAAGAAGTACAAATACTAAAAAGAAGTACATTTGCGTACTTCTTTAGGGGTTATGCAGTTAAAAGTACAATTACTAAAAAAAAGTACGCGTACTGCTGAAAACAGTACGTCTGGCAAGCCTAGTCTCAGATGAATATTTTTTTTTCTATCAATACTGATGGTGGTGGAGGGTATAATAAACACACAAAAAACAAAATACATAAGGCAGGCAAACCAACAGACATCCAAACAAACGAAACGAAATACACAAAAAATCAAAATACACAACGCAATGAAACCAACAGACATCCAAAGTTTGGATTCCAAACATATGGAACTGAATTCACCTAGAAACAAAAACAATATACACAAGGCAATGAAACACACAGCCATCCAAACATACGAAACTGAATACACCAAGAAACAAAAACAACATACACAAGGCAATTAAACACACAGCCATCCAAACATACGAAACTGAATACTCAAAAAAAAAAAAAAAAAACAAAAACAAAATACACAACGCACCCAACAAAGGCTTTAAAATTCGTTTATAACAAACTTACTACCATAAGCGTTAGGTTTGCAAAACTATTATGATAATTGTTGTAAAAGGCTTGTTAACAATTATTTTATCAAGAAAATTGAACCCTTGTGATAATATTCCTAGTTGCAGTTTACAACAAGCTTAGAAATAAGCTTACTGAAATAAGCTTACTGAAAAATAGTTTTTGAAATATGATTGAAGTAAGCTTATTTTCGTAACATTCTTATAAGCTTATTAATTCAATTAAAACAATATTTTTTTGTTTCATACATATTTTTTATTTTTCATTACTTTATTGATATTTTTCAATTATATTTTTTACAATTTTGCACTTCTCTATATATATATTACGTATTAGTCTATTATTGGTAAATGGAAAAGACTTGTTTATACTTTTTATGAACTCGTCCTCCCTCAATCCTATAGAAAAAGCGGCATCTATAAAATAAAAAAGCACATTGTTTTATTATGTGGCATTTTTTATATATTAATTAAATTACCTTTTTTAAACACAAATTTTATATTACTTTATTTTATAAAATTACACTCTTAAACACTTAAAAACACTGCCTTTGCCAAACTAAACAAGAAAACTGAAATGAAGAAGAATAATAATAAGAAAAACACGCAATAAAATAACGGGATATCACATTTGTAAAACTTGTTATCCTAACTAAAGCTACGTTCAGACCTGTAAAATATTTGGTCCAAATATTTGTTATAAAATATTTATAAAGTTGCGTCAAACAAACGCAATATTTATTTCATGTTCAGACTTGAACAAATATTTGATGGTATTGTTTTATCAAAAAGTGCAAAAATAATTTGGTTCAAACACACACATGTTTTGCAGCCACAGAATATCGTATATTTTCATGCAAGAAAAAAGCAATTTGGCAATTTGTTTTAATTTTAACTATTTTTATTAGGTTTAAAATTAAATTTTTATAATAAAAGTGTATAATATTAATATATAACACGATTGAAAAAACTTTGTTTGTCGAATCTGAACATAAAATATTTCATGTTAACAAACAGCAATGCGGATGATTTTCATAAAACAAATTGATTTGCTGGCAAATAAATATTTTCTCATTGTTTCATCAATGTGAACACCAAAAGTCAAATAATTTACGTCATTTTGGTAAAATAATTATTTGATCTTGCAAACCAAATGTAAGATCAAACAGCGTCAATGACAGCTGTTCTTTGTTTATTTTCTGAAAAAGAGTGTTATCACCTCATACAAAAATGTAAATAGTCGCTTATATGACTGGTTTTATTTTATTTTTTATAAAATATAAATCTGAGACAAAGTTGTGACATTTAATTGAAATTCAAGCAATTGCGTAAATTAATGATAATTATTATTTTTGTTGTTTGTTTTGTTATTTATTGGTTGGTAAAAACATACTATATATAGTTATACTACATAATATATGCATCTATAGTCTAGTTTGCAGTCTAGTCCAACGGTTCCCAAATTACAATTAAATAAGAGATACTGTTATCTCGGAGTATGAAGTTAGGCCACATTTCATAATTCAAGGACAAGCTTATCGCAGATTTAAGTTTGTCAAATTGTAAACAAAAGTGTTCTTGTTTGGAAGGACTAAAATAATATATTTCCGAAACAGAGGTGACTCTTTATTCGTTTTCAATACGTTAATCCAGGTAATTTTAAATATAAATATTCCATTCCGACGTGATACACAGATTTTAACTTGATTTTGTCGACCAATATTATTAAATTAACATCAAAAAATACGTAAATAGTCAAAACCATGCAGTAAAATTCACAGTACTTTCGCAAAGAGTTCAAGTCATATATTATGCGGATAACGCATTCCGCAACAATATCGAAGAAGTTCAACTTTCTTATATTATTCTCCCGAAAAATTAGCTAACGTACTCATGAAGAAACCTTTTCGTTACCTTAAAGAAAAATGAACGTGAAAGATCTTACGATCATAAAATTAAACATCATGTTAACATTTCAACAATGAAGTCATTCTATCTTCAAAAACAGGCAATTAAAACTTCTCTGAAATATTAATTATTCTCAATGTACGGGAATATTTTATAGAAATGACATATCTACATCTGTTTGACCTTGGGATTTATGGACTATGACAATTTTCGGATGAACAATTACATATTTAGAACAATAAGATATCAAAATATGTATGGGGGTCCGCGAATTTAAATAAATTCCTCAAGGGGTCCGCGAAGTAAAAACCGGGGGAACCGCTGGTCTAGTCTATAGTCAAGCTATAGTTTAGTCTATAGTCTTGTCTATACTCTAGTTTATAGTATTGTTTATAGTCTAGTCTATAGGTTATAATCTAGTCTATAGTTTAGTAATTAATTGAGAAATTATTTAATTAATTTATTACTCAATTTATTTAAACAATAATTTATTATATTAATGGATATAAAAATATATTAATAATAAACAATTCTCTATAATTTTCAATTTTATAGATATGTAATTTAATGAAAATTATTTATAATTTGGTTATTTCCGGGCTTATAGCGATTTTTTTGAAATCGCTATTAACCGTTCCAAACAACCAAGGTTTTTCGCTACATTGATTATACTAAATAGCAACAACATGACAGTAAAGATCCACCATCTATCTCTTTTCCACTTGCACAAGGTATTGAAATGTAATTTGTATTTTTTGTTGTAAAATTTTGATGAAAAACAATATTAAATGAAATTTTAGAATATATAGAAGTTATTATTCAATGATATAGCTTTTTAGTAAATATAAACACATATATTTTTGGCTTTTGGTTTGGTTGCGCATTAGCTGTTCTTGTTGTTATGTTCCTCTTTGCCTGCAAACAAAATCTTGTTTTTTTACTGTTTTATCCGTCAATTGTTTTACGAAATTATTTGTTGTAATGTGAACACCGGGCAAACAAACTTTTACTATTTGTATTGAATTGTGTTTGGCTTTGTTTCTTCAAACAAAACGTCAAAATAGAAATACTCATTTTAAGCACATTATGAAATAAAAATGTATTTAATTTTTTGTTTTTAGGCAGAAATTTCTATGAAATCGTAAAAAATATTATTAAATAGTTTTTTTAACGTTTAACAAAAATGTTTCATGTTTGGTGTTCACATTAACAAAATATTTGTAGGTTGACAAATAAAAATGTTTCACGAAAAACAGCTGATATTTTGTTTGCTCTTCAAAAATATTTTGTGTTCACATTACAGCCAACAAATATTTGATAAAAAACGTCAAATATTAAATGTACAGCAAGTATTATTGCAAATATTGTTGCTATACGAAGCGTTTTTTAAGCATTATTTTAAAAGTTTTCATAATTTCCATTAAAATAAACCTATCATAAGTATCCTTATGAAATGTTGTAGAAAATTCTTTATTATAAGTTTATTTTAAAATCCTAATATCCTAATATATATTACTAGCATACCCTGGGTGCTTCGCTACCCTAACTTAAATTAAATACATTCAAAATTTTGTTTACTTTTATAGAAAATTAAAACTGATTAAACATTTTTTTAATGTTTCAGTTTTATACGTTCAATATCACGTGATTAAATTCGCATTCAGTAAGAAGCTTGTATTTTTAGTTTCATTCATTTAGCTTCCACATTATAGAAAATTTTGAAAGTAATATTTGAAAAAAAGTACCATAAAATACCTCTAATAGATCATCATTTAATAAAAAATTTTATGTTTCTGTGTTCAATATTATATACAATTAAAAAATATAATTTGATGAATGAAAAAGTACCAAAAGTCCCTTTCAGTAGATACTCATTCAATAAAGTCCCTACATTTTAAATTTTATTTTCAATATCTATGTTCAATATCGTAAAAATATCAAAAAGTACCATCGGAAAAGCGAAAAAGTATATATATAACCGGTGGACTACGCAATATACCGGTATACCGCAATATACAGTATACCGACAACAGATATTTTTAAATATAATGACAAAGTGTATATCCAATGCAAGGGACTTCATATGGGTTCTCCAGCATCGCCCATTGTATCCGACATTGTAATGGAGGAACTTCTTGGAAGTTGCGTGAAAAATTCATGCCAACCAAGGAAGGTAATAGTGACGAATCGTTTCATGATGACAACATTGGAAAAATTAAAAACACTCTTACAAGAAATGCTTTCCCGCAAAACATTATAGAAAGTTTGATACGGAACTATAAGAAGAAAAAACCAGTAGAACGTGTGATCAAGTTTACGTTTGCGCCACGAAAAATAAACTAAAAACACGAATAGCAGGACATAAATCTGATTTTAAAAATATAAACAAAATATCAAGCCAAACTTTAATAATGTGGAGATATTACAAAGAGAGAATAAATATAAGAATAAATAAATATAACGATACACTCTAGAAATCCCAGCGGTAAAAATACACATTATGTACTCGCTTATCTAAGTGATATTTCGTGGCAGTCAGTGGTGATGCTTTCACTTATTCTTCCACTTAGATTTAAAAGTGCCTCATCGATGTGCTCTCGCTTAGAATGTAAGCCACAATATCATTAAGACAAATTAAAATTTCACTTACATAATGTGTGGAGTTCTAAGCGAAGTTAATGAGACGCCTATAAACGCTTGCAAATAAGAATGTAATGTATGAAGATTACAATCCTATTTGCATTTGTAAGTTAAAGTACCATGTCTTTCGATTTTGTTATAGAAAAAATATACATATATTTTTTATATTTATTTTAAAATTATGCAAGTTTATTTAAAAATTATCATCAAATAATAAACATGTATTATAGTTAATTTAATAAAAATATAATTAAACAATTTTAACGAAGATAAATGAAATGAATCTTAATTTTCTTTTGAAACTTTCGGTCATCTTCCTTTAGAGATCCTGTAAATAATCAAGAGGAAATTGTCAGTATTAAAACTAGAATATATGAAGTAAATTTACCTCAATTTTTAAGTCCGTTTCTGCCATTTAGATCACCACGATTATTTTAAATTTTTACAATAAAATAACTTTTTAACAAAACACAACGTCACATATAAAAGATCAACTTTAAACTGAAACAAAAATATTCTTCTTTTCATGCATGTAGTATACAAAAGAAAAATAAAACGGTACTTTAGTTAAGTTTTTTTTTAAGAAATAAAAACAAAAAACAACATGAAAAAGGCAGCTAACTCTCTGCTTAAGTCCTAATCTATGTTATAATTAAAGTGCATGATATGTTGGATTACGCATATATTGCACTCTAAGTGCTCGCTTAGAATGTCATACTGATGTCATCGAATATTATCTAAGTACTTTGTTTCATTTACCGCTGGGATACTCCATATAATTAACGTACCGAAAGAGAGAAGAATAAATTATAAAACAGACGCAGAAAACTGCGCTAATACCCTGCAAACAATTGCTATCTAAATAGTATCCATAACGTAACAACGTGTAGGTAAAAATATCTAAAAAACATCTAATATTGCACAATTTGAAAGGAAGAAAAGTGACCGCGTTGGTAAGAAACTGTTCATCCTGTTTAATAATTACTTAGTGAGTCGATTTCGTTTCAGTTTTAAGTCACTTTTTTATGGCATAAAAGTGCGTAAAATTAGTAAAATTTTATGTAGTAAAAGCGACTTTATAATACATTTTCTTTGTTTCTCTTACTTTATGAATAATTTAAAATTGTTTATACTCACTAATCTCTCACTTATGTTTATTATATATTAAATATATTTATACCCTACACCACTTCAGTGGGGAGGGTATATTGGATTTGTGCTGATGTTTGTAACGCACAATAATATTAGTCCTATACCCACCTTAAAGTATACCAATCGGCTTAGAATCATTTTCTGAGTCGATTTAGCTATGTCCGTCCGTCCGTCCGTCCGTCCGCCTGTCCGTCCATGTAAACTTTGTAATCAAACTACAGGTCGCAATTTTGAAGATAATTCAATGAAATTTGGCACATGATCTTCTATTGTCCCAGGGACGAAGCCTATTGAAAATGGTTAATATCGGTCCATTATTTCACCTAGCCCCCATACAACTGAGCCCCCGAATAGGGCTTGTAAACCTTGTAATCAAAGTACAGGTCGCAATTTTGAAGATAATTCAATGAAATTTGGCACATGATCTTCTATTGTCCCAGGGACGAAGCCTATTGAAAATGGTTAATATCGGTCCATTATTTCACCTAGCCCCCATACAACTGAGCCCCCGAATAGGGCTTGTAAACCTTGTAATCAAACTACAGGTCGCAATTTTGAAGATAATTCAATGAAATTTGGCACATGATCTTCTATTGTCCCAGAGACGAAGCCTATTGAAAATGGTTAACATCGGTCCATTTTCTCATCTAGCCCCCATACAACTGAACCCCCGAATAGGGCTTGTAAACTTTTAATCAAACTACAGGTCGCAATTTTGAAGATAATTCAATGAAATTTGGCACATTATCTTCTATTGTCCCAGAGACGAAGCCTATTGAAAATGGTTAACATCGGTCCATTTTCTCATCTAGCCCCCATACAACTGAACCCCCGAATAGGGTTTGAAAACTTTTAATCAAACTACAGGTCGCAATTTTGCAGATAATTCAATGAAATTTGGCACATGATCTTCTATTGTCCCAGAGACGAAGCCTATTGAAAATGGTTAACATCGGTTCATTTTCTCATCTAGCCCCCATACAACTGAACCCCCGAATAGGGCTTGTAAACCTTTTAATCAAACTACAGGTCGTATTTTTGAAGATAATTCAATGAAATTTGGCAGATGATCTTCTATGGTACCGGAGACGAAGCTTATTGAAAATGGTTAACATCGGTCCATTATTTCACCTAGACCCCATACAACTGAAAACGACGAATAGGGATTTTAAGTTTATAATTATGTTTAATATACTCGTATCTCGACAAAAAGCTGCAAAACCAAGTTCTATACTAGCCTTGATGACTCGCATGAATTTTATAATTATAGGGTCTCATTTGACCATAGCCCTTATACAAATCCCCCTTCAAAATTTGACTTAAATGTTCACAATTTTATTCAACAATAAATGGCTTAAGTATAATTCAAGGCAAGGTGCAATTCAACTTAAATGCTTTATTATGAAAACTAAATCACATTTTATTTTTGTAACAGGTGTAGGGTATTATATGGTCGGCCTCGCCCGACTATAATTTCTTACTTGTTTTTATATATTAAATTTTAAATAAAATAATTACAAAATTTCACAATGTGTTACTATTCACACAACTGATCACTTTAAACTTCCCTGCCAGCAAATTTGAGTTTAATTTTGGATAAATGAACAAAATCTACACTATTTACGATCAACTTCATGTTTCTCAGTGCTAAATAAAAATATTTACAAAAACAAAATACATAATTTTCTAATTTTTATCCCATTTTTATACCCTACACCACTTCAGTGGGGAGGGTATATTGGATTTGTGCTGATGTTTGTAACGCACAATAATATTGGTCCTATACCCACCTTAAAGTATACCAATCGGCTTAGAATAATTTTCTGAGTCGATTTAGCTATGTCCGTCCGTCCGTCAGTCCGTCCATGTAAACCTTGTAATCAAACTACAGGTCGCAATTTTGAAGATAATTCAATGAAATTTGGCACATGATCTTCTATTGGCCCAGGGACGAAGCCTATTGAAAATGGTTAATATCGGTCCATTATTTCACCTAGCCCCCATACAACTGAGCCCCCGAATAGGGCTTGTAAACCTTGTAATCAAACTACAGGTCGCAATTTTGAAGATAATTCAATGAAATTTGGCACATGATCTTCTATTGGCCCAGGGACGAAGCCTATTGAAAATGGTTAATATCGGTCCATTATTTCACCTAGCCCCCATACAACTGAGCCCCCGAATAGGGCTTGTAAACCTTGTAATCAAACTACAGGTCGCAATTTTGAAGATAATTCAATGAAATTTGGCACATGATCTTCTATTGTCCCAGAGACGAAGCCTATTGAAAATGGTTAACATCGGTCCATTTTCTCATCTAGCCCCCATACAACTGAACCCCCGAATAGGGCTTGTAAACTTTTAATCAAACTACAGGTCGCAATTTTGAAGATAATTCAATGAAATTTGGCACATGATCTTCTATTGTCCCAGAGACGAAGCCTATTGAAAATGGTTAACATCGGTCCATTTTCTCATCTAGCCCCCATACAACTGAACCCCCGAATAGGGTTTGAAAACTTTTAATCAAACTACAGGTCGCAATTTTGCAGATAATTCAATGAAATTTGGCACATGATCTTCTATTGTCCCAGAGACGAAGCCTATTGAAAATGGTTAACATCGGTCCATTTTCTCATCTAGCCCCCATACAACTGAACCCCCGAATAGGGCTTTTAAACCTTTTAATCAAACTACAGGTCGTATTTTTGAAGATAATTCAATGAAATTTGGCAGATGATCTTCTATGGTACCGGAGACGAAGCTTATTGAAAATGGTTAACATCGGTCCATTATTTCACCTAGACCCCATACAACTGAAAACGACGAATAGGGATTTTAAGTTTATAATTATGTTTAATATACTCGTATTTGACTTAAATGTCCACAATTTTATTCAACAATAAATGGCTTAAGTATAATTCAAGGCAAGGTGCAATTCAACTTAAATGCTTTATTATGAAAACTAAATCACATTTTATTTTTGTAACAGGTGTAGGGTATTATATGGTCGGCCTCGCCCGACTTAATTTCTTACTTGTTTTTAAATTTAAGTTCGATCTAATATACCAAAAAGAAACGTAGATGATAATAATTAGATAGAATAAAAATGTATAAAAAGAACACTTTTTAATACACTAACAAGATAATTTAAGGCAGAATTATTTTTGCTCTCAAAATTTAAAAGAAAAACTGTTTGTATATTTCAGTAAATATATTAAGTTTATAGTGATCAGTTGTGTGAATAGTAACACATTGTGAAATTTGTAATGATTATACCATACACCACTTCAGTGGGGAGGGTATATTGGATTTGTGCTGATGTTTGTAACGCACAATAATATTGGTCCTATACCCACCATAAAGTATACCAATCGGTTTAGAATCATTTTCTGAGTCGATTTAGCTATGTCCGTCCGTCTGTCCGTCCATGTAAACCTTGTAATCAAACTACAGGTCGCAATTTTGAAGATAATTCAATGAAATTTGGCACATGATCTTCTATTGGCCCAGGGACGAAGCCTATTGAAAATGGTTAATATCGGTCCATTATTTCACCTAGCCCCCATACAACTGAGCCCCCGAATAGTGCTTGTAAACCTTGTAATCAAACTACAGGTCGCAATTTTGAAGATAATTCAATGAAATTTGGCACATGATCTTCTATTGTCCCAGAGACGAATCCTATTGAAAATGGTTAACATCGGTCCATTTTCTCATCTAGCCCCCATACAACTGAAAACGACGAATAGGGATTTTAAGTTTATAATTATGTTTAATATACTCGTATCTCGACAAAAAGCTGCAAAACCAAGTTCTATACTAGCCTTGATGACTCGCATGAATTTTATAACTATAGGGTCTCATTTGACCATAGCCCTTATACAAATCCCCCTTCAAAATTTGACTTAAATGTTCACAATTTTATTCAACAATAAATGGCTTAAGTATAATTCAAGGCAAGGTGCAATTCAACTTAAATGCTTTATTATGAAAACTAAATCACATTTTATTTTTGTAACAGGTGTAGGGTATTATATGGTCGGCCTCGCCCGACTATAATTTCTTACTTGTTTTTATATATTAAATTTTAAATAAAATAATTACAAAATTTCACAATGTGTTACTATTCACACAACTGATCACTTTAAACTTCCCTGCCAGCAAATTTGAGTTTAATTTTGGATAAATGAACAAAATCTACACTATTTACGATCAACTTCATGTTTCTCAGTGCTAAATAAAAATATTTACAAAAACAAAATACATAATTTTCTAATTTTTATCCCATTTTTATACCCTACACCACTTCAGTGGGGAGGGTATATTGGATTTGTGCTGATGTTTGTAACGCACAATAATATTGGTCCTATACCCACCTTAAAGTATACCAATCGGCTTAGAATCATTTTCTGAGTCGATTTAGCTATGTCCGTCCGTCCGCCTGTCCGTCCATGTAAACCTTGTAATCAAACTACAGGTCGCAATTTTGAAGATAATTCAATGAAATTTGGCACATGATCTTCTATTGGCCCAGGGACGAAGCCTATTGAAAATGGTTAATATCGGTCCATTATTTCACCTAGCCCCCATACAACTGAACCCCCGAATAGGGCTTGTAAACCTTTTAATCAAACTACAGGTCGTATTTTTGAAGATAATTCAATGAAATTTGGCAGATGATCTTCTATGGTACCGGAGACGAAGCTTATTGAAAATGGTTAACATCGGTCCATTATTTCACCTAGACCCCATACAACTGAAAACGACGAATAGGGATTTTAAGTTTATAATTATGTTTAATATACTCGTATCTCGACAAAAGCTGCAAAACCAAGTTCTATACTAGCCTTGATGACTCGCATGAATTTTATAATTATAGGGTCTCATTTGACCATAGCCCTTATACAAATCCCCCTTCAAAATTTGACTTAAATGTTCACAATTTTATTCAACAATAAATGGCTTAAGTATAATTCAAGGCAAGGTGCAATTCAACTTAAATGCTTTATTATGAAAACTAAATCACATTTTATTTTTGTAACAGGTGTAGGGTATTATATGGTCGGCCTCGCCCGACTATAATTTCTTACTTGTTTTATTTAAAATTTAATATATAAAAAAAATATATATAACGAAATCGACTCACTAAGTAAGTATTAAACAGGAGGAACAGTTTCTTACCAACGCGGTCACTTTTCTTCCTTTCAAATTGTGCAATATTAGATGTTTTTTAGATATTTTTACCTACACGTTGTTACGTTATGGATACTATTTAGATAGCAGGGTTAATATATTTACTGAAATATACAAACAGTTTTTCTTTTAAATTTTGAGAGCAAAAATAATTCTGCCTTAAATTATCTTGTTAGTGTATTAAAAAGTGTTCTTTTTATACATTTTTATTCTATCTAATTATTATCATCTACGTTTATTTTTGGTATATTAGATCGAACTTAAATTTTACAAAAATGGGATAAAAATTAGAAAATTATGTATTTTGTTTTTGTAAATATTTTTATTTAGCATTGAGAAACATGAAGTTGATCCTAAATAGTGTAAATTTAGTTCATTTATCCAAAATTAAACTCAAATTTGCTGGCAGGGAAATAGTATAAGTTCCCTGCCAGCAACTCAACTAACTTTAAATGCATTAAAAGCTGAGTTTTTCATCAACTAGTTATGGTTGATTCTTGGATTATTTTTAATGGAGCCAACTGACTATTTTAACATGGCGATGTCCTACGCAGTAGTCAATTGTCCGACTCTGCATGACTTTTCAACTAGCTTAAAGTTAGTTACTAAAAAATTAGCTTAAAGGTAACTCTTTATTAACTAACTTAAAGTTAGTTGCAGAAAAGTCAAGTAATAGTTTTCTTTTGTATTCCCTACTGTATTAATTAATTAAATTTTAATTAAATATATTTAAAAATTAACTACTAGTTATCCAAATTACATTTCGCTTTAATACAAGTTATGATATTAGTTCGTTAAAATTAATAGACATCAGTTTTCTGCAGGGGAACTAATAATAACACCGGTATCCATACAATTATGAATGATTTGTTCATTATTTCCATGTTTCCCATTGATCCAAATCTAAAATAAATTTTAAAATGTTATGTGTAATGTTAACTGTTAATGTATTATATTTACAGTATTGATCAGCAGATTTTAGAATTTAGGGACCGAGTTTTGAAATATTTAACCTTTTATAATTAATTTTTCCAATTTACTGACTCTAATTTCACAACGTATACAAGAAAATGAAAAAATGTAAAACAAAATTCCAAATAATAAAGAAACATGAGAAAACATGTCGAAACAAAATGCTCTCCAGATAATTTTGGGGTACTTCCGCATTATATGATAGTTAGCTTGTAGCTAGTCTTTAAAAGTCGGTTGTTTACGTTAATAAATACCAAATTTTGGAACATTTCTGCGTTACATTGTTGTTCGTTTATAGTCAGTCTACTATAGTTAACAAATAAAATCATAATAATAGAGAAACAAGAGAAAACATGTTGAAATACAATTAATTCTCTCCAGATAATTTTGAGGCACTTCTGCATTACATTATAGTTAGCTTGTAGTTAGTATTTAAAAGTCGGTTCTTTACGTTGCCAAATACAAAATTTAGGGACAGCTCTGCATTACATTGTAGTTAGCTTATAGTCAGTCTGTAAAAGTAAACTAGAAGTGAATTTTTCTCGTAGTCGACTACAAAATTGCTGGCAGGGTTAGTACAATATTAAATGTGAATGTGTTGTACGTCTTTATAAATATATGTATGTAGTTGTCACTCATTCACTTCTAGTTTACTTTTACAGACTGACTATAAGCTAACTGCAATGTAATGCAGAGCTGTCCCGAAATTTTGTATTTGGCAACGTAAAGAAACGACTTTTAAATACTAACTACAAGCTAACTATAATTTAATGCAGAAGTGCCTCAAAATTATCTGGAGAGAATTAATTGTATTTCAACATGTTTTCTCTTGTTTCTCTATTATTATGATTTTATTTGTTAACTTTAGTAGACTGACTATAAACGAACAACAATGTAATGCAGAAATGTTCCAAAATTTGGTAAACAACTGACTTTTAAAGACTAGCTTCAAGCTAACTATCATATAATGCGGGAGTACCCCAAAATTATCTGGAGAGCATTTTGTTTCGACATGTTTTCTCATGTTTCTTTATTATTTGGAATTTTGTTTTTCATTTCTGTCATCTTCTTGTATACGTTGTGAAATTAGAGTCAGTAAATTGGAAAAATTAATTATAAAAGGTTAAATATTTCACAACTCGGTCCCTAAATTCTGCTGATTAATACTGTAAATGTAATACATTAACAGTTAACATTACACATAACATTTTAAAATTTATTTTAGATTTGGATCAATGGGAATCATGGAAATAATGAACAAATCATTCATAATTTTATTTTATGAATACCGGTGTTATTATTAGTTCCCCTGCAGAAAACTGATGTCTATTAATTTTAACGAACTAATATCATAACTTGTATTAAAGCGAAATGTTATTTTAAATATATTTAATTAAAATGTAATTAACTAATACAGTAGGGAATACAAAAGAAAACTATTACTTGACTTTTCTGCAAATAACTTTAAGTTAGTTAATAAAGAGTTAACTTTAAGCTAAGTTTTTAGTAACTAACTTTAAGCTAGTTGAAAAGTCATGCAGAGTCGGACAATTGACTACTGCGTAGGACATCGCCATGTTAAAATAGTCAGTTGGCTCCATTAAAAATAATCCAAGAATCAACCATAACTAGTTGATGAAAAAGTCGGCTTTTAATGCATTTAAAGTTAGTTGAGTTGCTGGCAGGGTTAATTTGTTCTTTTGTTATACCCTCCACCACCATCAGTGGTGATAGAGGGTATATATAAGTTTGCCATTCCGTGTTTAACAACAAGAAATATTCATCTGAGATTGAGTCGATTGTGATGTGTCCGCCTGTCTGTCTGCCTCAAACACTCTTATGTTAAAACTAAGCAAAAGAAATCAGCCAAATTCACTGAAAATAATCACTATTGTCCTAAGCAGTTTGGTATTGAAAATCAGCCAAATCGGTCTACAATTTATAAAGTTATCAGTAAAAATTTCATACTACCTTGAAAAAAAGTATGTTTTTTCCTAATTTATGAGTAGTATTCTCAGAAACTATTAAAGATAATGGGATGAATTTTGACACAAGTTATTTTCTTTGCCCAGGGATCAAATATGCTCAAACTCAAAACAATCGATTCAAAATATCGGTATCACCACGAAATTTCGCACATATGTACAAATAATATGAACAAAACTCATATTACCAACGTAAATCTGTATAGGTCTATTATTGGCCATAGCTCCCATATAAGGTCCACTTTCGAAAAATACTTAAATACAAATAACTATTTAAGAAATAAATTTATTGGAATAATATTCAATATCAATATGTTTTGTGTATACATATATCACTTTGCAAAATATTTTTAGGATTGCTCCATAATTGGGCATAGCTCCCATATAAGGCCCATTTCCGATAACCTCGTAAACGCACATATTTCATAACTGAATAAAGATATCGGTATAAAATTCGCCATGAATGTGTTCAAAGTAGTTATAAAACACCCTGCGAACTTTTTTCCGGATCGGCCAATAATTGGTCACAGCTTCCATGTATGGTCAACTTCCGAAAATCACTTAAATGCACATAACTAATTTAGAAATAAAGACATTGAAATAATATTTAGCATAAATATGTATTGTGTATATTTGCAAAATATTTTTTGGATCGGTCCATAATTGGGCATATCTCCCATATAAGGGCCTTTCCGATAACAATGTAAACGCACATATTTCATAACTGAATGAAGATATCGGTATAAAATTAGTCATGAATGTATTTAAAGTAGATATGAAACACCCTGCGGAACTTTTCAGGATGGGTCTTTAATTGGTTTCCCATATAAGGTCCTCTTCCGAAAATCACTTAAATGCAAATATCCAATTAAGAAATATAGATTTTTTAAAAATAAATACATTTTTTCGGATGGGTCCATAATTGGTCGTATCTTTCATATAAGATCCATTTCAGAAAATCGCATATTTCATTGATAAATAAAGATATCGGAATAAAATTATGCATAAATAAAAAAATGTACATGAGCATATTTTGTGTATATAAAAAAATCTTTTAAAAAAAAATTGGGATCAATGCATAATTGGTCATAGGTCTCATATAAGGTCCATTTCTTTAATTCGCTTTTTCCAATATATTTCATTAAAGTATAAGTATATACGGATAAAATCCGACATAGTGTGTTTTTTATGCGAAATTTTGTTCGGATTGGCTTGTTTTTGATATTATAAACAAATTTGAGTAAAGGAATTTTTGGCATTTTTGATATCATTATCCTTATTTTAAAACCATAGTATTTCAAATAAAATATTGTCATATTGTGACACATAGGCATTAATTTGGAAATTTTGGAGAACTTTAAATTTTGTATGTATGAAAATAATGTGTTGATTTGAATATTAGTACTATGTGAAATTTTTTTTATTATTGCAATTTGTACCTCTACTGGTAGTACTGATGTGCACAAAAGCATTTATCGATATCTTTATTGGTTTAGGATTTAGCAAAAGTTTTAAGATGATCCACGAAAATAATCTTTACCAAAATACTGAAAATTGTATTCTCTACAAAAGTTGTAATAACATCTAAAGTCGTACGACGAACAATAATCGCTATACATACAAAGATTTTGACTTCCACTATATCATTAGGACCGTGACTTTTAGTTCTTTATTTAGATTTTCTAGATAAAGCTGAAAGCGGGTTTTTATTTTATCTTGTTAAATTCTTACCTTACCTTCCACAGTTAAATACCGCTGAAGTTATGGATGAAATGCTAACATCCGCTACATGGTATTATAATTGGCCAAATATAACCCATAAAATCTAACCCGTATTTCGAAAGAAATCTTAAAATCTGTGCATAATATGGGAAAAACTTTTCAGTATAAAAACTGTTTTCCAAAAAGTCCTATGTGGAGATTTTTTGAATTGCGCTAAAGCGCGTTAAACATTCAGTCAGTTATTTTTCAAAATACGTATTAATCATATTAGTTAACGAGTCCGCGACACCTAAATGTGTGTAAATGTTTTTTTGTTATTCTGAAAACTGTTAAAATCCATATAGTACTAATATTCAAAACAGGGACGATATGAGAAAATTTTCCTGAAAAAAGCTTAATTTAAAATGCCTATAAATTAACAATAAAATAAATTTAAAACCCCTTGGGGAAATTGGGTCTATTAATTGTCTACTTTCATTATACCCTACACCACTTTAATGGGGAGGGTATATTGGATTTGTGCTGATGTTTGTAACATACAAAAATATTTATAGACCCACCTTAAAGTATACCAATCGGCTTAGAATCGTTTTCTGAGTCGATTAAGCTATGTCCGTCCGTCTGGCTGGCTGACTGGCTGTCCATGTAAACCTTGTGTGCAAGGTACAGGTCGCAATTTTCAAGATAATTGGATGAAATTTGGTATGCACGTTTTATTTATAAGGACGAAGCCTATTGAAAATGGTTAAAATCGGTCCATTATTTCACCTAGCCCCCATAGAACAGAACCCCCCGAAAAGGGCTTCTGTTTTATAGATAGAAGTTTTATAGAAGTCTTGATGACCCTGCCAAATTTCATAAAGATCGGGCCCCATTTGACCCTAGCTCCCATACAAAGAAAATTACTTGAATGTCCCAAATTAACTTATAAACACAAATATCGCGATGAAATTCATCGCAATAAAATATTATGTAAATATAAATATATTCACAAAATTTTATCGGGCTTGGTCCATATTTGCCCCTAGCCCCCATATAAAGCCTCTTTCAGAAAATTAGTTTTTCATCCATAAATTGCTTAAATGTATCGGAACAAGGGAATATTGAATATTGTATATCAATAGTTACATGAACATCAATACTATTCTCGTTTGTAACACCGAGAAATATTCATCTGAGACCCAACAAAGTATATATATTCTTGGTCCTTATGGAATTCTGAGACGATTTAGATATGTCTGTCTGCCTCTCTGTATAAAACACGCCGACGTTAAAACGAAGCAACGGAACTTTATGAAATTCACCCAAAATATTCATTGGTATCCTAAGCAGTTTCGTATTGAAAATCAGCCTGATCGTTCATAGGTTCAGAGTTATGAGTAAAGATTTGAGACAACCTCAAAAAAAATTGTGCTTTTTCACATATTTATTTGTATTTTTTACAAAAACTACTAATTGATGAATTTTGTCAGAGATATAACACTTGGTGCCAGGATCAACATTGTTAAAAATCGGAAAAATCGGTTCACAATTTCATATACCTCCCATACAAATGTACATATTCACCGAAATTAATTTATTGTTAATATCTTCCGAAATAATGACGATATCTTTACGAAACTTACAAATTTAAATTCTATGCCAATAGAATTCATATAAAGAAACAATGTTCTGAATAGGTGCATAATTGGTCATAGCTCCCATATAAGGTTCCCTTCCGAAAAACACTTAAACGTACATAACTCATTACCAAAAAACGATATTCATACAAACTTTGGCACAAATATTGCTTTTATATACAGAAATCTTACTGTACATTTTTTCACGATCGGTCCACAATTGGTCATAGCTCCCATACAAGGTATTCTTCTCAAAATCACTTAAACGCATATTTCTCATTACCAAATAAAGGTATCCATACAAAATTTGTCACAAACATTGCTTTTATATACAGAAATGATACTGTAAAATTTGTTTACGATCGGTCCGTAATTTGTCGTAGCTCCCATAGAAGGTCCCCTTTCGAGAATCACTTAAACGCATAAAACTCATTACGAAATAAAGATATCCATACAAAATTTGGCACAAATATTGCTTTTATCTACAGAAATCTTATTATATTTTTTTTTTCACGATCGGTCCATAATTGGTCATAGCTCCTATTTAAGGTCCCCTTTCGAGATTCACTTAAATGCATATTACTAATTACCAAATAATGATATCCATAAAAAATATTTATTGTTGAATTTTGTCATACATAGTTTGGGTATCCACTGAGTTGAAAATCGAAATCAGTCTACAATTTCTTGTACCACCCATAGGGATTAAAAAATTGATTATTTTTCGCAAGTTTTTCGCCATTCCCACTACACTATTAATTAGCTTCGTAATTGTTTGCAACTAATGTTCACATAGAAATTATCATTCCTGTTTGTCTAAAAAATTGTTGTTAGCCTAAGATCAAATAAAATGTGCACATTGAGAAAGTTATGCTATTCAGCAACATCAGTGTTGATAAAGTTAGCAATGTTTTGTACAAACAAAAAATAACATGGCATTTTTATTTGAAAAATATTATAATATAATGAAGTGGTGTAGTGGACGGAACGGAGAATTAACAAACTGAGTTTTGCCGGTTCGATTCTGTGTCGAAATTCGGTTCGACAACTATTGCCATAAATTTTTCTCACACATAGAAATTATTTTGAATACGGAACATACATAGGTTAATTTTATTACGCTCTGTAACAGTCTGTTAAGTGGTAGTTTTGTTTTTAATTGCATATTGTAAGGCGTAATGAAAGTAAATCTAAAATATTAAGGTAAATTTGAATCAATCCATAAAATTTGATAATTTATGAAACCAGTTTAAGGTGGAGGGTATTTAAGATTCGGCAAAGCCGAATATATCACTCTAATTTGTCATGGGTCAATTATATCCCTTATAATTGAAAACTGTATAGTTGGTATACAGTTTTCGAATTCTACAGAAGTTAAAGACTGTTATGAGCATTAAACTTACATTTTGAAGAGGGCCCTCTACATGGAGAAGGGTCATTTATGGATCGATTTTTATAAAAACTTAGTAAAGAGATTTCGGTTAAAATAAAATGAGTTTTTGTCGAATTTCATTGCTGTAGATGTTTTTCTGGGGGATATACATTTTTAAAGAAAGATACATATGTACAGAGATTAAAATTACTAATTATCCAAAATGCACATTTTCTCATATTCATACGTATGCAATATTCAAATGTATAATTGCCTTCATTTAAAATATTTGTAGTATTTTTTTATGAGCAATATATTTCGCAGCAACTTGCTAACATATTTAAAATACCCACATATATTTTATATGGCTTGCCTATAATATCAAAATATTTTCCTACAAAAATTATTCGTAGTAAAAAATATTCAAGACATGTAGGCAAAAAAGTACGAACTTGAAATGTGCGCAAGCAGAGCATGTATGTGACGACGAAAATACTAAATAAAACGATAGTCGCGACTATGAGGTTGTAATATTTTTACAACAAAATTTAAATATTATTTAATATAGGAAATCATTTATGGTCTAAAATTTTATATTTTATGTTGGAATTGAAAGATTACAAAATGTGAGGAATGTAGCAAAAATAACCAAATATTAATTGGAAAATTATTGAAAACGTCTGTAGCTATGTTTGTATAAATGTTTATTGTGCATATATTAAATGAATTTTTAATTTGTATGTGGAGTATTAAAATGTATTTATTTGTATTGATTGTAAAAGTTAATATAATTAGAAAAATTTATATAACTAGAATTTATTAAGTTTTTACATGAAATGACAATTATATATACAATTTTGTATGTATGTGCATTAGACTGACCGGATCTTATATGGGGAGAAAAAAATGTCGGGATCTTGTTCGTCTTAACCTCACAAAATGATTCCCCTTTCAAGATATTGAGATAGCCGAAATTTGAGTTCGATTAATAAACGTTAACACGTGCCGCTCGTCATCAAAAAGCATATGAAGCTATAACTCCAGAACGGTAAATAGTAGAAACACATTTAGTATCTCAAAACAAAGCTAATATTGTACTTCAAAATGTATTAAAATGTATTTATTTGTATTGATTGTAAAAGTTAATATAATTAGAGTATTAAAATGTATTTATTTGTATTGATTGTAAAAGTTAATATAATTAGAAAAATTTATATAACTACAAAATGTATGTGAAGATGCAAAAAATACAATTAAGTTTTTACATGAAATGACAATTATATATACAATTATGTATGTATGTGCATTAGACTGACCGGATCTTATATGGGGAGAAAAAAATGTCGGGATCTTATTCGTCTTAACCTCACAAAATGATTCCCCTTTCAAGATATTGAGATAGCCGAAATTTGAGTTCGATTAATAAACGTTAACACGTGCCGCTCGTCGCTCAAAGAAAATGCTAATATATGAAGCTCTAACTCCCGAACGGAAAATAATAGAAACACAGATAATATTCCGTAAATATTTTGTTTAAAATGTATAACAGTAAAAAATTAGGACATATTTTCTAAAATATTACAAAAAATTAGTTTTTCGCGAAATTCGCAGAATTCAAATCGCAGGTACAGCTTAACTATAAGAGGTATTGATCCAATTTTTCACTGTTTTATTTACTAATCTATTGACCATAAATACCCTGGTGATATTTCAAAAATTTTAAAATTTGCTTAACAAAGATTTTAAAAAACTTCTTGAAACTTGAAACTGCCGTGTAAATAAATATTTTTTTGATCATAGCTAAGAACAGGTTCACGATATCTTTTAAGGACGAAAACTTACATTCGAGTAAATATAGATATATTTTATATAATAAAATAGATTTATTAGAAAATTTTCCAAATTAAGTTAATTTTTTCCACATTTCCTAATCAAGTTATCTGTGACACGTTAATGGCCTGGAGAATTTTTAATAACATTCACATTTTCCAACCAATTTTTCTTTTTTACATCTTTCTGAAATACTAAATTTATGTACATTATGATTTATGATATTTACCTAATAGCTACATTTATCACATAATATCAAAATATACGACGTATGCTCCTACCGCGACCAGGTCACGTTTTTTGGAGAGAAAATCTGTTGTAACTCTGTTTGACTTAAAGCAAAAAGAATTATGTATTTGGGTAGCATTTTTTAAAAAATATACATATTTAGATACTTCTTAATACACATGTATTTATACTAGAAAGTTGTTGTAGATACTTTTTGATACACTTGCGTTCCAGCTAGTAAGGTGCTATAGAAACAATTTTACTTACTAGGTATATCGGTAAGAATGTTGGAATAGCTACTTTTCCACACACAAGTATCCCAGCAAAAACTCGGTAATGGGTTGTACTTCTATAACCACTTACTTTTCAATGACTACTACTTACCGCCTGCATTACTTAGAAGTACTCTAGTACTGACTTTCTTATAATCTGATATAGAAGTACTTTATTTTCGGCTTTGTCATTTTGTTTGCACATTTTATTTAATTGCGTTTTAAGAATTGTGTTTTACAAAAAATAAAACAAAATTAGTTTTGTTTGTGAAAACCATTATTTGACGCGCAATAAAATAGCTAAGCAGTGGTGCAGTGTGTAGAACATTTGACTAACAAACCGAAGTCCCTGGTTCGTATTCTAGCTGGCTCTTTTTATTATTAAAAAACAAAACAACTTACTCAACAACTAAGAGAAATTGCAAGTACTTCTTTAACTCCCTGTTTGTAAGCGTGCGTTGAAGTACTTGCCTCCAATGACATCACCGTGTTAAAATAATGAAGAAGTAGTAAAAAGAGGTTTTATTAGCTTTTTAACTCATTACTTTTCAATGTAAGTTTTTCCTGGGATATTATAAAAAAGTGTAATCTACACACAATATCGCAAACCAAGTATATCAGTTAGTGTGTCATTTTTAAGCGGCCATATCCTGTGTAAAGTAAGCCAGAGTTTATGTAAGTTTGTAAGAACTTTCGAATACAAAATAAGCAACACAATATCAATGTAGTAAGCTATAAATTTGTGGGGGTATATAATATACATTTTGAAGTACAATATTAGCTTTGTTTAGAGATACTAAATGTGTTTCTACTATTTACCGTTCTGGAGTTATAGCTTCATATGCTTTTTGGTGACGAGCGGCACGTGTTAACCTTTATTAATCGAACTCAAATTTCGGCTATCTCAATATCTGGAAAGGGGAATCATTTTGTGGGGTTAAGACGAACAAGAACATACATACATAATTGTATATATAATTGTCATTTCATGTAAAAACTTAATTGTATTTTTTGCATCTTCACATATATTTTCTAGTTATTACATCTTAATACTCCACATACAAATTAAACATTAATTTATGCACATTAAACAATTATACAAACATAGCTACAGACGTTTTCAAAAATTTTCTTATTAATATTTGGTTATTTTTGCATACATTCCTCACATTTTATAATCTTTCAATCTATATATATAAAAATTGTTCGTATGTTTATATGTTTGTATGTTTGAACGTTATAGACTACTAAAGAGCTGAACCGATTTTCTTCAAATTTTCACAGCGTATTCCTGCATGTCTGGAAAAGGTAATGTGCTACTTTTTATTTTCAAATTCCAAGTGGGCGGGGAGCCACGCCCATATTCAGAAAATATTAATTCCGTATATTTGAGATAATATAACTGTTAGAGTCCTCAAATTTTGTCGGAGCCACTTTAGTGTCAATATGATTATTTAGGACAAAAAGTAGGCGGACTTGCATAAGGGGGCGTGGCACCTGCCATATAAATTAAATACATAAATTCGTTTATCTTGGAAATTATTACAGTTAGAATCTTAACATTTTACACGAATAACTTTAACATCCATTTTAACATTTTGGGTAATAAATTGGCGGACTACCTATGAGGGGAGCGGCTCCTCCCATATTAATTAAATACAAAAATTCCTTTATCTGGGAAACTAAAGGAACTAAATTCTTCAAATTTTGCTCGAAGAACTTAAATATTCATTTGAACATTTTGGAGGAAAAAAAAGCGGACTTTCATCTGGGGGGCTTGCAGCCCCCATATGAATGAACGTATGTATGTATGTATGTATGTATGTATGTATGTATGTATGTATGTATGTATGTATGTATGTATGTATGTATGTATGTATGTATGTATGTATGTATGTATGTATGTATGTATGTATGTATGTATGTATGTATGTATGTATGTATGTATGTATGTATGTATGTATGTATGTATGTATGTATGTATGTATGTATGTATGTATGTATGTATGTATGTATGTATGTATGTATGTATGTATGTATGTATGTATGTATGTATGTATGTATGTATGTATGTATGTATGTATGTATGTATGTATGTATGTATGTATGTATGTATGTATGTATGTATGTATGTATGTATGTATGTATGTATGTATGTATGTATGTATGTATGTATGTATGTATGTATGTATGTATGTATGTATGTATGTATGTATGTATGTATGTATGTATGTATGTATGTATGTATGTATGTATGTATGTATGTATGTATGTATGTATGTATGTATGTATGTTTGAAGTCTATTGCCGCCTAAACGGCTAAACCGATTTTATTGCAGCATGTTCCTGTATTTTGCAATTTCAAGTGGGCGAGGTGCCACGCCTGCTTACTAAATAACTATTAAAAGTCGTATATCTTGTAAACTGGTGCAATTAGAGTCCTCAAATTTTGCACGGACAACTTTGACATCCATAAGAATATTTTTGGACAAAATGTGCGGAATGGCTATAGTGGGTGTGGCACCTTCCATATTAAGAAAATATTAAATCAGTATATCTCAGAAAATAAAACAGTTAGAAACCTCAAATGTTGTCGGATCCCCTTAAGTTTCAATATGATTATTTAGGATAAAAAGTGGGCGCACTTTAACATATCTGTAAACATTTTGGGTGATAATTGGGGGAGCGGCACCTCCCATACGAATTAAATAAAAAAATCGTTTATCTTGGAAAATAATAGAACTAGATTCTTAAAATTTTGCACTAAGAACTTTCATATTCATATGAACATTTTGAGGAAAAAAAGCGGACTTTCATTAGGGGGTGCCTTGGAACCCCCTTATGAATTAAATAGAAAAAATTGTATATCTGTGATACTATGGAAGCTAGAATCTTCAAATTTTACTCGAAGAACTTTGACATTCATGTGAACATTTAGAGAAAAATGGGCGGACTTTTAATGGGGGGATTGATTAATTAAATACAATACAATATTATTCTCATTTTTCATACCTTACATTAAAATCCTTATTAGCGTTCCCATGTGTAAGTGTTTTTTATTTATATTGCTTTTAGGGTAGCAAAGCACACTGGGTACAGCTAGTTCTAACATAAAATGTAAAATTTTAGACCATAAATGATTTCCTATATTAAATAACATTTAAATTTTGTAGTAAAAATATTATAACCTCATAGTCGCGACTATCGTTTTATTTAGTATTTTCGTCGTCACATATTTATATGCTCTGCTTGCGCACATTTCAAGTTCGTACATTTCTGCCTACATGTCTTAAATATTTTTTACTACGAATAATTTGTGTAGGAAAATATAAAATATATGTATGTGGGTCAGTGTTGCCAGAACTCCCTCAGAATAAAGTGCAAAATGACGGTATTTTAAATATTTCAAATTTCAAATATCCCTTTACAAAATCGATGAGGGGTAATTTAAAAAAAATTCAAACAAAAAAGTAGGATTTTGAACATGACCCACCCCGATTTTGATGAAATTCGGTACACACATTCTTTATGTAAATACGGAATTTAAAGTTCCCCAAAATTTTCAAATTCGTTACGGTCCAGATTTTATCGATGTTTAAATTTCATATTTTTTTTTTTTTGGATTTTTTTCAACAAGCTTTAAATTTTACATCGTATATTTTCTGAACTGTTTATCCGATTTTAATCGTTTTAGTTCCCAATGAAAGCCTATGTCTTGTAGCTTGATAATATTCAAGATATTTAAAAATTTAATGTTTTATTTGATGATGAACACAAAAAAGTTTAAGAATTTGAAACAAAAATTAAATTGTTTATGAACAAAAAATTAAAATTTTTGAAATTTGTATGGAAATGATGTGAATTATTTTACTAAAAGTTGATTTGCTTGAGATCCCCTCATTGTCCCATTCTGAAATTTTTATATTTAAAAAAAAACTCACACCACATATATACATGTGAGTTTTTTCACTAACACAATTAAAAAACTTACCGTTTGAGTCAACAAATTAGGAACTAAAACGATAAATATTTTATAAAATATACGAAGTCAAATTTAATGCTTGTTGAAACAAATTTTAAAAAATTTGAACTTTGAACCTTGATAAAATCGAAACCGTAATGAATTTTGAAATTTTGAAGAACTTTAAACTTCGTATTGATACAAAGAATGTGTGTACCAAGTTTTATCAAAATCGGAAAGGGTAAGGTACAAAACCTGTTCGAAAATTTGTTTAATGCCCCTAAGAAGAAGTATATACATTAGAGTGGGTCGGTCTCTATGGACAAAAAAAGTTGTGTTAGTCACCCCCTAGGATTAAAGGTATGTTAATAACATTTCCAAAAATATAAAAAATATTTTTTTGCCACGCCTAGAAATACCGCCCTTTTTGTTTTTTATATATTACGCCGCCATTTTAAGTCCGATCGTAAGATCGGATATCATCTATATTTATAGCTTGACTGTAGCTATATTTCACCCTTAGAAAATTTTTTAATTCGACGTGATATTCTATGCGCGACTTCTGATATCTCGGATCCTTCCCCAAAATCTAAAATTGTGGCTATACTGGAATAAAGTACATTGAATTATATGAACTATTAGCTTTTAAAATGCTCACTTTTATGCATAAACACCTATTTTATAGATATTTGGAAATGTTCAAGTATTTATCACCCCGGTCTATAATTGATCCTAGCTCCCATATATAGTCTCTTTCACAAAATCAGTTTTTCATCAGATTTCAGTATAAATGCTTTATTAAATAAGAAATCACATATTAGATATATTCATAACTGGTATCATATGGTCGGCCATTCCCGATTATTTTTTTAATAGTTTTTATTTCAAGAACTTCTTTAAAAATATATAACTATTTAAGAAAAGTTAATCTATCATTAAATAAATTTATTACATTTTATAAAAATTAGTATAAACATTTTTGAAAATTGTTAAAAAAAAACAAGAAACATGCAAGTAATTGCATGCTAAAAACATGAAATATTTTTATAAAGCATAACTCTTTAATTTTGCACAGATTTTTATAAAATAAAATGTTTAGTTAATATGTACCTACGTGATTTTGTTATTAATTAATAAAATTAAATGCTGAATAAAATTATCATTCTTGTGTTAAGATAAGGACAGAATGAAATTTGTGTATTGTAAATTAATTTGAAAAAATAGTTTTCGACCATATCCCTAGCAAATTAATTGTTTGTAGTTAGAACTATACAGGTATTTTTAAATACCTGTACAATAGCTGTTTATGCATAAAACTGAGCATTTTTAAAGCTAATAGCTCATATAATTAAATATACTTTATTCCAGTATAGCCACATTTTTAGATTTTGGGGAAGGATCCGAGATATCAGAAGTCGCGCATAGAATATGATGTCGAATTAAAAAATTGTCCAAGTGTGAAATATAGCTACAGTCAAGCCATAAATATTGATATATTATATGTTACGATCGGACTTAAAATGGCGGCGTAATATATAAAAAACAAAAAGGGCGGTATTTCTAGGCGTGGCAAAAAAATATTTTTTTATATTTTTGGAAATGTTATTAACATATCTTTAATCGTAGGGGGTGACTGATTCAACTTTTTTTTTTCGACCCACCCTAATATACATACATATATATGTATATTAAATAACAAATAACACTAGGTAACAACGATTTTGTTTAGGATATAAAACCTATATGGTTTTCTTTGTTTAGGACGTCTAAGACCAGAAAAAGTATGTATTTAAAAAATCTAGGACGTCAAATCTTTTAATTATTCATTAAAAAAATCTTTTTTAAATTCGGAGGAAAAAATTTTATATTTCTAGTTTTAGTTATTTTTTATATAAACAATTTTATGGGTCATATTCACAACACTTTAGCAAAAGTATTATTATTGCAAAAATATTGAAAATTCAGTTGAAATAATCTTAAATCTCGGTGAATAGATGTCATAGATGTTTTTTTTTCAAAAAAATGTTTTTGGAAGATATTAGCCGTTTTAGCATGTAGTCACTACATTGTTAACAGAACAACGCTCTTTTAGCTTATTTTTTCAAATATTTGTTACGATTATTGCATAATAATATTTAAAATAATTCACTTCTTAGTTTAATTTATAGTGTAAATTATAAATTACAATAAACATATACAAAAAGTTTTCGTGAGAATTTCTTAAAATTTCACATCTCAAAACTAAATTTTTGCAGTTCTCTAGAGAAATTAAACTTTAAAGTTCTTTAATTATAAAAAAGTGCAAAATAGAAGAAAAATGCCAAAAATGCACTTTTAATGCTAAAAATTTCTAGCAAAAGACGAAAAAGTGCTAAAAGCATCTAGCACTTTTTTCTAAAAAATAAGTGCAGCCGACGAAAAAAAAGTGCTAGAATTGCACTTTAAATGCCGTTATGGCAACACTGATGTGGGTATTTTAAATATGTTAGCGAGTTGCTGCGAAATAAATATATTGTATATGAAAACAAGTAAGAGTGTTATATTCGGCTGTGCCAAATCTCATATATCCACCATCAAACAATATGCCGTAAAAGGAATGCTCTCCTATAAACATCAGGGTGATTTGGAATATGGCTTTAGTCAATTATGGACCGAGCTCTTTTGAACTAACAAAATGTTAATTTTTAAAAACAAAATATTTTTGTTTAATTTTTAAACAGTGAGCGTATGAGTAATTTTCTGAAGAGGACCTTTATATACGTCAATTATGAACCGATACTTATAAATGTAATTTTATAAAGGGGGCTTATAGCGATGGTATGGAGAATTACCGACACATTCCGCATGAAATTGGAGAGTTGGAGAGATTTTCAAATTTCGTCACTACATTCATATTTTTAAGCCAGTAATGAGCATTATAGTCATTTGCAGAGGGGGACCTTATATGGGGGGAGGGTCATTTATGGGCCGATCCAAAAAAAAAATAAAAATGGTACAGAGGTTTTGGCTCGTAAGAAACTTACGTGTGTCGCATTTCATCGCTTTACTCGTATTTTTAAGACACTAATGAGCGTTAAAGCCATTTCCTGAAGTGTACCCAATAGGGGGAGTAGGGTCAATTATAGACCTAAAAGTTGGTAAAAAGATTTTGGCTCGCGAGGAACTTAATTGTATAAAATTTTATTGCTATATTCGTATTTATTATCCAGTAATGAGCGTTAAAGTCATTTTCAGAATCGGAAGGGTCATTTATGAGCCGATCCTTAAAAAAAATTGGTTAAAAGGTTTTGGTTCGTAAAAAACTTACACCGACTTTCGTCGTTATACTCGAATTTTTAGGGTCATTAGGGCCGACCCAAAAAAAATTGGTAGAGAGGTTTTGGTTCGTAAGAAACTTACTTATACCGAATTTCATCACTATACTTGCATTTTTGGTCCAGTAATGAGTGTTAAAGTCATTTTCAGAAGGGGACCTTATATGGGGGTAGGGTCATTTATGGGCCGATCCAAAAAAAAATTGGTTAAAAGGTTTTGGTTCGTAAGAAACTTACTTATACCAAATTTCATCGCTATACTGGAATTTTTAGGCCTGTAATGAGTGTTAAAGTCATTTTCTGAAGGGGACCTTATATGGGGGGTAGGATCATTTATATGCCGATCCTAAAAAAAAATTGATAAAGAGATTTGGGTTCTTAAGAAACTTACTTATACCGAATTTCATCGCTATACTCGCATTTTTAGGCCAGTAATGAGTGTTAAAGTCAATTTCTGAAGGGGACCTTATATGGGGGGTAGGGTCATTTATAGGCCGATCCTAAAAAATATTGGTAGAGAGGTTTTGGTTCGTAAGAAACTTACTTATATCTAATTTGATTGCTATACTCGCATTTTTGGGTCAGTAATAAGTGTTAAAGTCATTTTCTAAATGGAAACCTTATATGAAGGTAGGGTCATTTATGGGCCGATCCTTAAAAAAAATTGGTTGGAAGGTTTTGGTTCGTAAGAAACTAACTTATACCGAATTTCATCGCTGTACTCGAATTTTTAGGCCAGTAATGAGTGTTTAAGTCATTTTCTGAAGGGGACCATATAGGGGGGGGTAGGGTCATTTATGGACCGATTCTAGAAAAAATTTGTAGAGTGGTTTTGGTTGGTATTCATACCGAATTTCATCGCTATACTCGAATTTTTGGGCCAGTTATGAGTGTTAAAGTCATTTGCTAAAGGGGGTAGAGTCAATTATGAACCGATCCTCAAAAAATTTTGTAGAAAGATTTTGGATCATATGAAACATATTTTTGTCGAATCGCTGTACTCGTACTTCTAAAGCAGTTATGCCCGTTAAAGCTGTTTTCAGGAGGTCCACTGGTATGGGGGCTATCCGAAAAAGTTACCGATAGGGCCTATTTTCAACACCAAACAAACCTTAGCAATAGGGAATATTTATGCAAAATTTCAACTGTCTAGCTTCTTTCGTGTGGTCCCTATCGTGATTTCAACAGACAGACTGACGGACGGACATGGCTAAGTCGTCTTAGAATTTAATAAGGACCCGGAATATATATACTTTTATGGATCTATGACCAATATTTCGATGTGTTACAAACGGAATGACAAAATCAATATACCCCCCATCTTTTTGATGGTGGGTATAAAAATTTATATTTGTTAGCTGCAATATGCAATAGTTGTATGGGGAAATATTTTTCGCAAAAATACTACAAATATTTTGAACAGTACCATATTTTAAATGTGCATATTTTTAAATATGAAGAAAATACATATTTATTGCAAATTGAAAAATAAAAATATAAAAGCAATTACAGGCAAATCCCGGTATAACGAATGATATAATGTCAGGCCCTTTCGTTAAATTTCTTTAATTAATGGGCAAAAAACCATTCAAATTAATGAATGAAATTATTACTTCAAATTTTATTTCAAACAACTAGTAGCAACGCACACTTTTTTCCATCTGAAAAACATCTGAACGGATTGAAAAATTTGTGAAGGATTTTAGTTTTCTAACAACTTTAATTTGCTGCTATTTCCTTAACCTTATTTTATTATCTAGAAGATAGAATTAAACTCTTTTGAGGAAAAACTGAACTTGAGAATCGATAACTGAGTCTCATGCTGATAATTTCAAAACCCTGGAATATTGCGCCATATTGGGGTATCTTCGTCCTCCTCGAAATAATTTATTTTGCTGTAAAATTTTATTATTTTAATGTATCCCTTTTAAATACTATTCAAGTTAAATTTATCATTAAATTCACATCTAACAGATTTATGCTTTTTAGATTATAATGTAAGGAATTTTGATCGATAGGTCAGATATGTAGTATAACTAAAACTAGGAATATGATCTACTTCTTTCATTTTTCATTATATTCTAATTGCTCAATCAAGTTTTTGACATTAACAATATAAATATAAAGTCAAAAGCTGGATTTTTTTAGGTATTTTTTCTTTTTATTCGTTATATCGAGTATAAAATTTCTTAAACGTTCGCTATATAAGGTAGTTAATGTTAAAAATTCGTTATATTGGATTTTCGTTAAAGTGAGATTCGTTATACCATTGTACCTATTTGCCTGTACAGGCAAATCCCGGTATAACGAATGATATAATGTCAGGCCCTTTCGTTAAATCGAAAAATTCGTTATATCGGAATTATTTTTTCTAGTAAATTTCTTTATTTAATGGACAAAAAAATCATTCAAATTAATGTATGAAATTATTACTTCAAATTTTATTTCAAATAACTCGAAATAATTTATTTTGCTGTAAAATTGTATTAATTCAATTTATCCGGTTTAATCTTTATTCAAGCTAAAGTTTTCATTACATTCACATCTAACGGATATAGAATAACTAAATTTAGGAATATGAACGACTTCTTTCATTTTTACATTATATTCTAATAGCTCAATCAAGTTTTTGACATTAACAATATCAATATAAAGTCAAAAGCTGGATTTTTATACCCTCCACCACCATCAGTGGTGATATAACTTTGTCATTCCGTGTGTAACACCAAGAAATATTCATCTGAGACCCAACAAAGTATATATATTCTGGGTCCTTATGAAATTCTGAGTCGATTTAGCTATGTCCGTCTGTCCGTCCGTCCGTCCGTCCGTCTGTCTGTCTGTCTGTGTAAAACACGCTCACGTTAAAACGAAGCAATATAATTTAACCAAATTCACATAAAACATTCATTATTATCCGGTACAGTTTGGTATTGAAAATGAGCAAAATCGGTTCACATTGGGAAAAGTTATGAATAAAATTTAAAACAACCTCGAAAAAAATAAGCATTTTTTACACATTCTGATGTAATTTTCTCGAAAACTATGCAAGATAATTTCATGAAAGTCATCATACATTCGTTTCTATACAAGATATTTATTTCTGCTGAAAATTGCCAGCATCGGTCCATAATTTCATATACCTCCCATACAAAAGTGCATATTCCCGGAAAATGAGTTTTTTGTTAATAACTTCCGTCAGAATGTTGATATCTTCCCATAATTTTACAAATTAAAATTTTATGTTAATAGAATTCATCGAGAGAAAAAATTTTCTGGATTGGTCCATAATTGGACATAGCTCCCATACAAGGTCCCCTCCCGAAAATCACTTAAACGCGCATAACTCATTACTAAATTAAGATATCCATATAAAATTTGGAATAAGTATTGCTCATATGCACAGAAATATTACTATGAAATTTTTTTCCGATCGGTCCATAATTGGTCATAGCTCCCATATAAGGTCCCCTCCCGAAAATCACTTAAACGCACATAACTCATTACTAAATCAAGATATCCATATAAAATTTGGAATAAGTATTGCTCATATGCACAGAAATATTACTGTGAAAGTTTTTTCCAATCGGTCCATAATTGGTCATAGCTCCCATACAAGGACCCCTCCCGAAAATCACTTAAACGTGCATAACTCATTACGTAAATAAGATATCCATATAAAATTTGGAATAAGTATTACTCATATGCACAGAAATATTACTGTGAAATTTTTTTCCGATCGGTCCATAATTGGTCATAGCTCCCATACGAGGTCCCCTCCCGAAAATCACTTAAACACACATAACTCATTACTAAATTAAAATATCCATATAAGGTTTGGTACAAGAATTGCTCATATGCACCGAAATATTACTGTGAATTTTTTTTTCCGATCGGTCCATAATTGGTCATAGCTCCCATACAAGGTCCCTTCCCGAAAATCACTTAAACACACATAACTCATTACTAAATTAAAATATCCATATAAAATTTGGTACATGTTTTGTTCTCACATATATAAATATTACTGTTAAATTTTTTTTACGATCGGTCCATAATTGGTCATAGCTCCGTACAAGGTCCAATCCCGAAAATCACTTAAACACACATAACTCATTACTAAATTAAAATATCCATATAAAGTTTGGTACAAGTATTGCTCTCACATATAGAAATATTACTATGGAATTTTTTTTCCGATCGGTCCATAATTGGTCATAGCTCCCGTACAAGGTCCCCTTCCGAAAATCACTTAAACGCACATAATTCATTACTAAATTAAGATATCCATATAAAATTTGGTACAAATATTGTTCACATATACAGAAATATTATTATGGAAGTTTTTTTCGGATCGGTCCATATTTGGTCATAGCTCCCATACAAGGTCCCCTCCCGAAAATCACTTAAACGCACATAACTCATTACAAAATATTGATATAAAAACATTTAGCACAAATATTGCTCTTATATACATAAATTACACTATAAAATTGTTTTGCAATCGGTCCATATTTGGTCATAGCTCTCATACTAGGTCCCCTCCAGAAAATCACTTAAATGCACAATATTCATTACCAAATAATGATATAGATACAGAATTTTGAAATTTTGTCTTTATATACATAATTGGTCATAGCTCACATACAAGGTCCTTTTACGAAAATCTCTTAAACTCACATTACTCATTACCAAATAAAGCTATTGATACAAAATTTGGCACAAATATTAGTTTTGTATACAAAAATTATATTTCAAGATTTTTTCACGATCGGTTCATAACATGGGTGCGGTCGGTCCTATACATGTTTCCCTTCAGAAAATCACATAAATACTCATAACTTATTACAAAATTAAATAAATCTTGGGATTTTTTCTATTTAAGACATGAGAAAACTTATTTCTACAAATATTTGATCAATTAGAAAAGTATTAATATAAAAGTAGCTGGTGGAGGGTATTTAAGATTCGGCTCAGCCGAATATAGCACTCTAACTTGTTTTAGTTATTTTTTCTCATTATTTGTTATATCGAGTATAAAACTTCTTAAACGTTCGCTATATAAGGTAGTTAATGTTAAAAATTTGGCAGTTCGTTATATTGGATTTTCGTTGAAGTGAGTATGTATGATGTAGTATGTATGTATGTATGTATGTAGTATGTATGTATGTATGTATGTATGTATGTATGTATGTATGTATGTATGTATGTATGTATGTATGTATGTATGTATGTATGTATGTATGTATGTATGTATGTATGTATGTAGTAGTATGTATGTATGTATGTATGTATGTATGTATGATATGTATGTATGTATGTATGTATGTATGTATGTATGTATGTATGTATGTATGTATGTATGTATGTATGTATGTATGTATGTATGTATGTATGTATGTATGTATGTATGTATGTATGTCTGTATGTATGTATGTATGTATGTATGTATGTATGTATGTATGTATGTATGTCTGTATGTATGTATGTATGTATGTATGTAGTATGTTTATGTATGTATGTATGGTATGTATTATGGTATGTATGTATGTATGTATGTATGTATGTATGTATGTCGATGTATGTATGTATGTAGTATGTATGTAGTATGTATGTATGTCTGTATGTATGTATGTATGTATGTATGTATGTATGATGTATGTATGTATGTATGTGTATGATGTATGTATGTATGTATGTATTGTATGATGTATGTATGTATGTATGTATGTATGTATGTATGTATGTATGTATGTATGTATGTATGTATGTATGTATGTATGTATGTATGTATGTATATATGTAGTATGTATGTATGTATGTATGTATGTATGTATGTATGTATGTATGTATTGCCAGTATTTAGCGTTAAAGTAATTTTCTGAAGCGGGACCTTATATGGGGGATAGGGATATTTTCCGATCCTTATACATTTTTGATGATTTCAGTTTGTATAAAACTAGTTTATGGCCCGTTATCTCAACCTCCGGTTATCGTTTAACCGTAAGATATTCTGCCGGTTAAAAATATGTTTGAATGAAAATCGTCAATCTATCGTTACGATAAAATATAACCATTGAAAAATGGGGGTCGTCGACCAAAAAATATTTTTTGCATAAATTGTTTGAAACAAATAGTGCTGGTGAAATAGTAAGTATGGCGGTTGAGATAACAAAATTCTACGTGAACATTGATCAAATCTAGAAAGTCATTTGAAACTAGTGCATGCCGATTTGTATTCAGATTATGTGAAAAAAAGTGTGATAACAAAAATAAACCATCAAATTTAAAAACAACAAGTTAGAGTGCTATATTCGGCTGAGCCGAATCTTAAATACCCTCCACCAGCTACTTTTATATTAATACTTTTCTAATTGATCAAATATTTGTAGAAATAAGTTTTCTCATGTCTTAAATAGAAAAAATCCCAAGATTTATTTAATTTTGTAATAAGTTATGAGTATTTATGTGATTTTCTGAAGGGAAACATGTATAGGACCGACCGCACCCATGTTATGAACCGATCGTGAAAAAATCTTGAAATATAATTTTTGTATACAAAACTAATATTTGTGCCAAATTTTGTATCAATAGCTTTATTTGGTAATGAGTAATGTGAGTTTAAGAGATTTTCGTAAAAGGACCTTGTATGTGAGCTATGACCAATTATGTATATAAAGACAAAATTTCAAAATTCTGTATCTATATCATTATTTGGTAATGAATATTGTGCATTTAAGTGATTTTCTGGAGGGGACCTAGTATGAGAGCTATGACCAAATATGGACCGATTGCAAAACAATTTTATAGTGTAATTTATGTATATAAGAGCAATATTTGTGCTAAATGTTTTTATATCAATATTTTGTAATGAGTTATGTGCGTTTAAGTGATTTTCGGGAGGGGACCTTGTATGGGAGCTATGACCAATTATGGACCGATCCGAAAAAAACTTCCATAATAATATTTCTGTATATGTGAACAATACTTGTACCAAATTTTATATGGATATCTTAATTTAGTAATGAATTATGTGCGTTTAAGTGATTTTCGGAAGGGGACCTTGTACGGGAGCTATGACCAATTATGGACCGATCAGAAAAAAAATTCCATAGTAATATTTCTATATGTGAGAGCAATACTTATACCAAACTTTATATGGATATTTTAATTTAGTAATGAGTTATGTGTGTTTAAGTGATTTTCGGGATTGGGCCTTGTACGGAGCTATGACCAATTATGGACCGATCGGAAAAAAATTTCACAGTAATATTTATATATGTGAGAACAAAACATGTACCAAATTTTATATGGATATTTTAATTTAGTAATGAGTTATGTGTGTTTAAGTGATTTTCGGGAAGGGACCTTGTATGGGAGCTATGACCAATTATGGACCGATCTGAAAAAAAATTCACAGTAATATTTCGGTGCATATGAGCAATTCTTGTACCAAACCTTATATGGATATTTTAATTTAGTAATGAGTTATGTGTGTTTAAGTGATTTTCGGGAGGGGACCTCGTATGGGAGCTATGACCAATTATGGACCGATCGGAAAAAAATTTCACAGTAATATTTCTGTGCATATGAGTAATACTTATTCCAAATTTTATATGGATATCTTATTTACGTAATGAGTTATGCACGTTTAAGTGATTTTCGGGAGGGGTCCTTGTATGGGAGCTATGACCAATTATGGACCGATTGGAAAAAACTTTCACAGTAATATTTCTGTGCATATGAGCAATACTTATTCCAAATTTTATATGGATATCTTAATTTAGTAATGAGTTATGTGCGTTTAAGTGATTTTCGGGAGGGGACCTTATATGGGAGCTATGACCAATTATGGACCGATCGGAAAAAATTTCATAGTAATATTTCTGTGCATATGAGTAATACTTATTCCAAATTTTATATGGATATCTTAATTTAGTAATGAGTTATGCACGTTTAAGTGATTTTCGGGAAGGGTCCTTGTATGGGAGCTATGACCAATTATGGACCGATCGGAAAAAACTTTCACAGTAATATTTCTGTGCATATGAGCAATACTTATTCCAAATTTTATATGGATATCTTAATTCAGTAATGAGTTATGCGCGTTTAAGTGATTTTCGGGAGGGGACCTTGTATGGGAGCTATGTCCAATTATGGACCAATCCAGAAAATTTTTTCTCTCGATGAATTCTATTAACATAAAATTTTAATTTGTAAAATTTTGTGAAGATATCAACATTCTGACGGAAGTTATTAACAAAAAACTCATTTTCCGGGAATATGCACTTTTGTATGGGAGGTATATGAAATTATGGACCGATGCTGGCAATTTTCAGCAGAAATAAATATTTTTTTCGAGGTTGTTTTAAATTTTGATTCATAACTTTTCCCAATGTGAACCGATTTTGCTCATTTTCAATACCAAACTGTACCGGATAATAATGAATGTTTTGGGTGAATTTGGTTAAATTATATTGCTTCTTTTTAACGTGAGCGTGTTTTACACAGACAGACAGACAGACGGACGGACGGACAGACGGACATAGCTAAATCGACTCAGAATTTCATAAGGACCCAGAATATATATACTTTGTTGGGTCCCAGATGAATATTTCTTGGTGTTACACACGGAATGACAAAGTTATATATACCCTCTATCACCACTGATGGTGGTGGAGGGTATAAAAATTGTTGTGAATGATTTAAATCGAGCAAACGTTGAGTTAGCAATTGTCGAACTGTTTACAAAAAATGTACGCCCACTGCATATGGTAGAGGATCGAGCTTTTAAAATATTGGTGCAACCTTTTCGGACGCTTTGAACATAACCCTTAATGAGCATAATGTTGGTCAAAGGATAATAGCTTTCTCACAAAAGGTAAAAACTGAAATTATCCAGGATTTAAAAGGAAAATTGTTATCATTAAAAATTGATGCAGCAACCAGAGAGGATTTAAGTGTTCTTGGTATTAATGTGCAATATATTAATAATAAAGCCATTCAAATAACAAGAAAGAGTGCTATATTCGGCTGAGCCGACTCTTATATACCCCCCACCAGCTACTTTTATATGAATACTTTTTTAATTGATCAAATATTTGTAGAAAATAAGATTTCTCATGTCTTAAATAGAAAAAACCCAAGATTTAAACAGCAAAATTGTTACAATTGCAAGATTTATTGAACATTACAAACGCCATTTTCTTTTATATTTTTAAAGCGCCCTAAGATATGCTTTAGCGAAATTTAATAAGATTATGGGGATATGACCAATTATGGACCTATCAATACTTGTACCAATTTTTATATGGATATCTTAATTAAGTAATGAGTTGTATGCGTTTAAGGGATTTTCGGGAGGGAACCTTGTATGGGAGCTATGACCAATTATGGCATGATCGGAAAAAAATTTCACAGTATATTTCTGTATATAAGAGCAATACTTGTAGCAAATTTTATATGGATATCTTAATTTAGTAATGAGTTATGTGCGTTTAAGTGATTTTCGGGAGGGGGACCTTGTATGGGTGCTATGACCAATTATGAACCGATCGAAAGAAAATTCCACAGTAATATTTCTGTATATAAGAGCAATACTTGTACCAAATTTTATATGGATATTTTAATTTAGTTATGAGTTATGAGCGTTTAAGTGATATTCGGGAGGGGGCCTTGTATGGGAGCTATGCCAATTATGGACCGGCCCAGAAAAGTTTTTTCTCTATATGAATTCTATTGACTTAGAATTTTAATTTGTAAAATTATGGGAAGATATCAACATTCTGACGGAAGTTATTAACAATAATCTCATTTTCCGTAAATATGTACTTTTGTATGGGAGGTATAAGAAATTGTGGATTGATTCCGGCAATGTTAAATAAAAATAAAGTTCTCGTGCAAAAACAAATGTGTAATGATTTTCATGTAATTATATTGCATAGTTTTTCGTGAAAATTGCATCAGAATATGTAAAAATGCTTATTCCACAGTAATATTTCTGTATATAAGAGCAATCCTTGTACCAAATTTTATATGGATATTTTAATTTAGTTATGAGTTATACGCGTTTAATTGATTTTCGGGAGGGGACCTTGTATGGGAGCTATGCCAATTATGGACCGACCCAGAAAAGTTTTTTCTCTATATGAATTCTATTGACATAGAATTTTAATTTGTAAAATTTTGGGAAGATATCAACATTCTGACGGAAGTTATTAACAATAATCTTATTTTCGGGAAATATGTACTTTTGTATGGGAGGTATAAGAAATTGTGGATTGATTCCGGCAATTTTAAACAAGAATAAAGTTCTTGTGTAAAAACAAATGTATAATGATTTTCATGTAATTATATTGCATATTTTTCGTGAAAATTGCATCAGAATATGTAAAAAATGCTTATTTTTTTCGGAGTTGTTTTAAATTTTGATTCATAACTTTTCCCGATGTGAAGCGATTTTGCTCTTTTTCAATACCAAACTGCCTAGGACAATAGGGAATATTCTGGCCAAATTTTAATAATTTATTTCACTTCGTTTTAACGTGCGCGTGTTTTACACAGACATACAGACGGACATAGCTAAATCGACTCAGACTTTCATAAGGACCAAGAATATATATACATTGTTGGTTCTCACATGAATATTTCTCTATCACCACTCATGGTGATGGTTGAAATACCTCATGGCGTATGAACGAGAACAAAGGTTACCCCTGAATGGCAATATTCTGGATTATTGGTGTACTAAAAAAGTCCATTAACAACTTTAGCCGAAATAATATTGGGAGTTCCATCTGCGCAAGTTAGTGTATAGTGTTTATAAAAAACCGACCTTTGGAAAAAACAGTTTTTCGGTTAGCCGAAAATTTGCCATTTCTAGAAAACCGGTTTGTCGGTTAACCGAATATAAAAAAACCGGTTACCCGAAATGTTTGGAAATCTTTAAAATATTATAATATTTAGTTGAAAAATTAAATTTTGCGAAATATTATGAATTACTTAATAAGATATTTGCACTTTTTAGTATAGATATGTACATACATTAATATATCATAAGAAAAACAAACTTATACAGATCTGAAGATATTATTAATTCGTTAGGAATATGGAAGTTGCCATAGGAGGGATAAATTGACATTTGAATATATAATGCATCTATATCAATAAAAAGATGTATGACCAGGACTATCAAGTATAAATAGTGTTCGGGCTCGCTACGATTAATCGGGAACGGGAGTAGACGACGACTGTCTCGACATAGACATTGAGCTCTTGCTTTAATTGTGACCTCCCTCCGTTCGCTACGCCTGTGGTTGTTCAAATTACTGTGAATGACGCGTAGGAATATTGATAGGTGTCATTTGGACTTCCTGTCAATCAATCTAAGCGCCATTACAGTTTGTGAAAAACCCCAGCAGCATAAATTCTCGGACAGCAACAACAATCCTTATGTCTCGATAAATAAAGTCCGTTTTGAAAACGTTTGAGAAACTTCTCGATTTTTATTGTACTTACGCAGTAAACAAGTGCATCCTGCATTTTATCATCAAAGTTATTTATTCGTCTTAATAAATAACAAATTTCTTCATATAATGGTTGGAATTTGTTAAAATTGTTAACTTTTTACTAATTTCCTGATTGTCTGAAATTGTAAATCTCGATTTTATATACATAATATATCCCAGCAAAATATTTGCTTACAAATTCACTAGAAAAATCACCAGAACTCATCGAGTAAAGTGCTTACAATTCTACTAGAAAAAGTACTTATTTTTTTTGAGATGTTCCAAAAGTAAGTCAATATTATTTGGTTGGAAATAAGATGTTTTTTAGTAGAGTTATTTATAGAATATTTATGAAAAAATAAAAATAAAAAGTCGACACAGACTGGGGTTGAACTCAGTACCTTCCGCCTACCAGTTGAATGCTACTCTTACTACACCACTGCTTTGTTGTTTTATTGTGCTTCAAATAATAGTTTTCACACACAAATACTATTTTATTTTCTGTTTGTCTAAAAATAGACATTTGATATCGTCTGCATAAAAAAAGGAAAAAACAGAAAAACTAACTGTTTTATTTTTGTTTGTTTCTTTATTTTGATTTATTTTAGACTTTGCCTACAAAGTAAGTCATTAATGAAGTACTTAATGGTAATCATTGTAAGCAAAGATTTTGCTGGGATGTTTAACATTTCCTACCATTTGTTTAACAATCTTAGGTCTGTTTTTATATGCACAAACGGAAAATAATTTTTAGAATTAAAAATTTTGTACTAAAAATTATATTTTTTTGAAACCGGTTGATCGAGACTTAAAAACCGGATAACCCGGTTAACCGAAAACTAATGTTTTAAAAAAACCGGTTTGTGAAAAACCGAAATATGCAATAAAAACCGGTTTTTCGGTTAACCGGTTTATAAACACTATTACTGTAGAAGGACTTTTTTCTGCTTTAAAATTCATATTATCAGATCAGCGTAATCGATTGACATCATTTAATGTAGAAAACATTTTGATGGTAAAAGTAAATGGTGTATTTAATTATGAAAAATAAATTAATTTACCGTCATACATAGTTTATAATATTTTGATAATGTGAAATGAATTTATGTATATTGTATCTTAATAAAGCATTTTAATAATTTTAAATAAAAAAATTGTATTACTGTTATTTTAAAACTATTGTAGAAAGAAATCTATATATATAAAAATGAAAGTGTGTTTGCCACTCACAATTTATTTTTCTTACCAAAGTTCCGACAAAAAACTACCAAAACGTTACAAAAACTACCAAATTTTTCCTTAGGTACAATTGCTTCTGTTTAGAGTTCCATTATTTTTAAAACTAATATGTAATATCATACAATGATTTGTTCTAAATAAACAATGGTTTACTTTTACGTAATAAGACAAAATTTCCAAATACTATATAGTTATGAAATACATAATTGCTGTTTTCGACAAAATTTGTACCAAAATCATTCCCGAGAAAATTGTAATAGTATTATATTCGGCTATGATGAATCATATATGTATATCCAGCATCAGCATCTATCGTATAAATTGAGGACTTTATGGATAAATCCTTTTATTATACTACAGTTAACTAATTGCTATTTATTGATAATAAAATTATTTTCCGTAAAAGGGGATATATGGCTGTAATAGGATCAATCGTGGACCAATCGACATAGATTTCGGTTGTTAAAAAACTGTTTCAACAGACAGACGGGAGGACATGGCTATATCGTCTTAGAATCTAATAAGAACCTAGAAAAAATCACAAAATCAATATACCCCTAATATTTTTATACCCATCAAAAAAGGATTGGGGTATATTAATTTTGTGATTCCGTTTGTAATGTAGTAGACCCACCAAATTATATAATTATTCATGAATCTTCTTAGAAAAAAATGAATTAGTGTGGCCTCCAGTAGGTTAGTGGTTTATGTTATAGTCAGACCTGACGTCGTGCATTCGATTCCCACCTGAGGCATTGGTTAGGAAGTGCACAACGGGACCGATGCAGGCCTACAAGTATTTCTTCGGATTTTATATAACATCCTCATTTCAAACTAACTAACTTAATAACATTCACGAATCTGAAATGTTGAAATACATAGAAACTTAACATTTTCATAGAACAAACAACATAAACTTAACAAGGATAAACCTAAGATTGACGTATTTATGAAAATTCTTATTACTTTGCCATAACAAGGTCAGAAATGTTTATAAATTCATATGCATGAGATCAAAATTATCTCATCCTACCAAATTTGGACCAAAATTTAAACCTACCAACCAAACTACCAAAAGTCATTTAAGAGATTTGAAACTACCAATTTTGATCCAATTGGACCAAAGTGGCAACGCTGGTATGTATGTATGTATGTATGTATGTATGTATGTATGTATGTCTGTATGTATGTATGTATGTATGTATGTATTGTATGTATGTATGTAGTATGTATGTAGTATGTATGTATGTATGTATGTATGTATGTATGTTGTATGTATGTGTATGTAGTATGTATGTAGTATGTATGTATGTATGTAGATGTATGTAGTATGTATGTATGTATGTATGTATGTATGTATGTATGTATGTATGTATGTAGTATGTATATGTATGTAGGTATGTATGTATGTATGTATGTATGTATGTATGTATGTATGTATGTATGTATGTATGTATGTGATGTATGGTATGTATGTATGTATGTATGTATGATGTATGTATGTATGTATGTATGTATGTATGTATGTATGTGTATGTATGTATGTATGTATGTATGTATGTATGTATGTATGTATGTATGTATGTATGTCGTATGTATGTATGCATGTATGTGTATGTATGTATGTATGTATGTATGTATGTATGTATGTATGTATGTATGTATGTATGTATGTATGTATTGTATGTATGTATGTATGTATGTAGTATGTATGTATGTATGTATGTATGTATGTATGTATGTATGTATGTATGTATGTATGTATGTATGTATGTATGTATGTATGTATGTATGTATGTATGTATGTATGTCTGTATGTATGTTTTTTGTGCTTTATAGACTGCTAAACGGCTGGACCGATTTTCCTGCAATTTTCACAGTTTCTTCCTGTATGTCTGGAAGGAACTATAGCTACTTTTTATGTTGAAATTTCAAGTGGGCGACGTGCCACGCCCATATTAAGAAAATATTAAATTACAGTGCACAGTAGGGCAGAATGGAAATTTTTTGGAAATAACTCTGGCATTTCTAAACGGCTGATCCGATCTTGATAAAATTTGGCGTGAGCGTAGCCAAGGAGCATTCGAGTTTAAGTTTTGAAGATGAACCCTGCAGATGCCCCAGGGACGGCGCTGTGGCGGCTCAAAGTAGGGTACCTACGACATTTTTTTTAACTCGTGCCATTTTTTATTTTGTGATTTTTATATTTTGTGAAAGCGCTCGACGAGATCTTGAAAAAACATACTACTTATCTCTTATAATATCCGAGTTATAGGCATTTAAAAATTTAGTGATACAAAATTTACCATACCTTGGTCCGCCTTTTTTTGAATACCGGGCGTATTCTGGACCAAATGGACTCAATTTTTTCTTGTGAGTTAGACAACAAAATTTCCAATAATATACAAAAAATTTCAGATCAATATCATCTACAGATCCAAAAATATACATTTTTTAATTTAAAAATTCAAAAAATTTTAGATTTTAGGCGTTTTTTTGCCAAAAATGTGTCTTAACTATTTTATTAATAAAATAAAATTTTCTTTAAGAGCATATAACAGTTTTATAGTTTTCTAAAAGGTATCTTTACGCAGAACGCTTTGGCGTAAAAAACTTGTAGTATTTTTTAAAAATGTTGCCACTGCGTCCTTCCGAATATGACCTATTTTTTATCAAAACTTCAACTTTGGGCGACATGTTCTAAAATCCCAAAGCTGGGATCAGAAAACTGAAAGCAGTTTTGGAAACCTCAATATGTTTTCTATTTACTCCAAAAGTATTTTCCCAGCCCTGAAAGAAATGTGGACCCTATGGGCAAAAAAGTAAAAAATCCCATTTTTGGGGTTTTCATTCCTATTTTTGGGAATTGCGGGATGCCCTTTGACCTTTTCAATTTTTTTTTTTGCATTTTCTTATTTGAAATGACAAATTTAACAAGCGTTGAAAATTTCATTGAGTTTTGTTCATAAATAAAGATTTTGTCATATATTACATATTTGTTTAATTTCTAAAACTATGATTTATATCAAAATTTTAATAGGGTCGCAGATAGCTACAACAATTTAGTCCATATTTATCCCTTAATATCATTTTTTAGTTAGATATGGAAATTCTCGACCCTTTACAAAAAATTTCAAGCCAATATCTCAATTACATTCAAAAATATGTTCATTTAAACCTGTGTCCTTTAATTTCATCTTTTTCATATTTTAGTATTAAGTATGACAGAACATATTTAAATCTTATATTTACCTATTTTCTATTTGTTTGCTTATCCTTATAATTGAAAGGTCCTATTATGCTTAAATTTTCAAAAATTTATAACTATTTTTTTACCTAAATTTTTTCGACAGATCATTTCGTTCTGTTTCGTTTATGATCATGTAGGTAAAAATATACAGGTAATGATAATTTCGATTCATTCACTAATAAGAAATATCAATGACTGAATTACAGGTTATAGTAATATAGTCCTAAATGTTAATAGGTAGACAATTTGTAATTTTTACTTTGAAATACCTGTATCGGAAATGACAAGAATTGGTATATAAGTAAACTTCTTAGATTTTATGTACCATATTTAATAAATCTACAATGAAGATTACATTAAACGAAGAGTTGTGTTCCGTTTAATGGAGTGTATCTTCAAAAGGGCCAGAAAGAATTGAAGACATTTCAAATTATATAAAAACTACATATAATAGAAAAGTAGACAAAACAGGCATATCAAAAATTGAAAACTTTTTAAAACTTTTTGATGTAAAAAGTAAGTCTGTGGATTGAAATCAAAAGAAATTTCGATTAAAATTTTGTAGTTGGATGGGAACTACTACGGAAATCTCAACTTACAACACATCAACAGGAGCGCCTTGCAAGTCATACGAAGACTTATGTTCAAGGTCAAAAAAAAAATCAAATTTTACTGAAGAGGAAGCAATGCGCTTATGTTGGAACTGGGTCTCAGTCGAAATAAGTACCAAATATTAAGGAAAGCTCTGCATGAAAAAGGACACAATATATTACCATCATACAAGGCGATCCAGGAAAAAAAACAAACTATCCTACCATCACCTATTGCTGTTAATGATGTGGAAGCTTGTATTGATATATCATCTTTGCTCGAAAACACAGCATCAAGAATTGTGTCAGACTTTTCAGAAGACCAACTAAGGAAAATTCATAACTGTGATGTTGTCTTAATGTGTAAGTGGGGATGTGACGGTTTATCAGCACTTCAAGGATACAAACAATCTTGTGGAAGTCGGACATTAGCACACTACAAAAGTGTATTTATGTCATCATTAGTGCCATTACGAATTCGTTCATATTCCCTTAATCCATCATCGTCAGAAACTTCTTCCTTCTGGAGATGCTCAATATGTAATGAGAAAAAGTCGCAATTCTCAAATATAAACAAAAGCAGAAGTATTAATGAAGAAGTCCTGTCTTTCGGAATTTCACCACTTCATGCCAGAATACGATTTTTGGATTACTTTTTACACATAGCATACGACCTCAAATATAGAAGTGTGCCAGAGAATCTTACTAAATCAACAAAAAATAATGAAGAATTGAAAGAACTGAGAGCTGTGGAAAAAAGCAGAATCCGAGAAGAATTTAAAGTTCAGATGGGATTAAACATCGACAAACCACTTCCAAGTTGCGGTAGTACAAATGACGGTAATACGGCGAGAAGGTTTTATCGTGATTTTGAAATTACTTCAAAAATAAGTGGAATCGACAAGGAGTTGCTTCGAAGAGTTAACACTATTTTAATGGCACTGAATAGTAAACATAAAATTAATGGAAATCGATTTGGGGAATATACATCTGAAATTTCTAAATTACTTGTATCTCTGTATCCATGGAGGGAACTAACACCAACAGTACACAAAGTATTGTGTCATGGTCAAATAATAATTGAATCGAATATTCTTCCACTTGGAGAGTTAACAGAAGAAGCCCAGGAAGCGAGGAATCGAGATTTTAGGCATGTTCAAGTATTCAGCTCAAGAAAATGCTCCAGGCAATCACAGAATGAAGATATTTTTAATAGTTTACTTCTATCTTCTGATCCTGTTCTTTCAACTATGCGAAAAAGATGGATTTGTTATGAAACTCTATCATCTCAAAACAAGGAAGATTTAAAGGACTTATAATACCTTCTGGATATGTATACCGATATGACAGATTATTTTATAGAAAATAAGTAGTGTTAGGAATTAACTATATAAGTAGGTTGTAAGAATTAATTGTATTATGTTTAAGATAAACAGTTCAAATAAAAAAAGCTATTATACTAACTGATGATATTGTATTAAATTGTGTTTTATATTTCGGTGGGCGGGAAAGGTGATTTGTGTGGGGTGATTTAGGTGTTGTTGTGCGTGGCTCATAATAAAATTATAATTTTTTTATTGTATATACAATGTTATAGTCTTTAATAAAATAATTAACTAAATAATTTTTAAAAATTGTCCAAATATTTAATTCAACACCAAATGTATGTTCTGTCATACTTAATACTAAAATATGAAAAAGATGAAATTAAAGGACACAGGTTTAAATGAACATATTTTTGAATGTAATTGAGATATTGGCTTGAAATTTTTTGCAAAGGGTCGAGAATTTCCATATCTAACTAAAAATGATATTAAAGGATAAATATGGACTAAATTGTTGTAGCTATCTGCGACCCTATTAAAATTTTGATATAAATCATAGTTTTAGAAAGTAAACAAATATGTAATATATGATAAAATCTTTATTTATGAACAAAACTCAATGAAATGTTCAACGCTTGTTAAATTTGTCATTTCAAATAAGAAAATGCAAAAAAAAAAAATTGAAAAGGTCAAAGGGCATCCCGGAATTCCCAAAAATAGGCATGAAAATCCCAAAAATGGGATTTTTTTCTTTTTTGCCCATAGGGTCCACATTTCTTTCAGGGCTGGGAAAATACTTTTGGAGTAAATAGAAAACATATTGAGGTTTCCAAAACTGCTTTCAGTTTTCTGATCCCAGCTTTGGTATTTTAGAACATGTCGCCCAAAGTTGAAGTTTTGATAAAAAAATAGGTCATATTCGGAAGGACGCAGTGGCAACATTTTCAAAAAATACTACAAGTTTTTTACGCCAAAGCGTTCTGCGTAAAGATACCTTTTAGAAAACTATAAAATTGTTATATGCTCTTAAAGAAAATTTTATTTTATTAATAAAAGAGTTAAGACACATTTTTGGCAAAAAAACGCCAAAAATCTAAAATTTTTTTAATTTTTAAATTAAAAAAAGGATATTTTTGGATCTGTAAATGATATTGATCTAAAATTTTTTGTATATTATTGGAAATTTTGTTGTCTAACTAACAAGTCCATTTGGTCCAGAATACGCCCGGTATTCAAAAAAAGGCGGACCAAGGTATGGTAAATTTTGTATCACTAAATTTTTAAATGCCTATAACTCGGATATTATAACAGATAAGTAGTATGTCTAAGCATGTTTTTTCAAGATCTCGTCGAGCGCTTTCAGAAAATATAAAAATATTTGTATTTGGATGAAAAACAAAAAATGGCACGAGTTTAAAAATTTTACATGTCGTAGGTACCCTACTTTGAGCCGCCACAGCGCCGTTCCTGGGGCATCTGCAGGGTTCATCTTCAAAACTTAAACTCGAATACTCCTTGGCTGCGCTCACGCCAAATTTTATCCCGATCGGATCAGCCGTTTAGAAATGCCAGATTTATTTCCAAAAAATTTCCATTCTGCCCCACTGTGCAGTGGACGTCCAATAGTACGTATACTCTTTATTACGAATATCCAATAATACGAATGGCAAAATTGTTGCATTGTCTACTCTATAGTACGAATAAAGTCACAATTTTTCTGTTCGATAGTACGAATAACGCATTTTTTATGGGAATTTTGGTTTTATTTACGTATGAATGAAGTTTTTATTATGTTTTTATTTTATTATTTCGGTATCATTCACCTTAATCTCAGTAATTTTGAAGTTTTTTTGTATTTATTACAAGTGTTTTATATTTTTAAAAATCCTATACACACAATTTACTGCATGTATATTTACAAATCAACAATTATTTAGTGTTATTAATTTATTTTATTGGAATTTTGATGACCCAAGAGAAGAAATTAAATTGGATGATAACGCCAATGAGGAAAGTATTTTATTAGTTCCCGACAATAACTCTGCTAAGAACAATATTGAAGCCTCAAAAGCGCTGTTATTGGAAAAGCCGTAAGAATCATTTTACAATGTAATAAACATCGATGTTAAATGATGGATTTTTAATAAGTAAAAGATATTTATATACATATGTATGTATGAACTGTTACTTTTGAAAGTAGTGTGACTCCACATTCCTAACAATGGGTTTAATGATAACTATTCTAATTTTTAAGAGAAAATTATAAATTAGAGAATTGTGGTATATTCCATTCAAGTTTCTAATAAAAGTTTTATGTAATTTGAACATTTTAATACATTTTAGAATAAATATGTAAATTGCAAATTGTCTTTGGCACACATCTTTTTAAAAACATTAAAATTTAAAACCTTCTACATATATCTCATTTCAATCATTGGACTCACGATACTTTCAAAATTAACAATTCATATACGTAAATATGTCCCTTTTATGCCTGTTTATGTACAAGAAATTTATTTAAAATAATGCACATTTATTATATTTTGTTCCGTTATGTAATTTTTCATGAAAAATAAAACAAAAATAAATAAAATCCAATATTTTATGTGTATTATTTGAATTTAAACATACAAAATGTGTTGTTCAATAATACGAATTTTTCGGTATTACGAAAGGGCCTGACACTATATAATTCGTACTAGTGGACGTCCACTGTAGTATATCTGAAATAATATAACAGCTAGAGTCTTCAAATTTTGTCGGAGCAAATTTAGTATCAATATAATTATTTAAGACAAAAAGTGGGCGGCTTAGCATTAGGGGGCATGGCACCTCCCATATATAAATTAAATACAAAAATTCGTTTATCTTGGAAACTATTACAGTTAGAATATTAAAAATTTGCACGAGTAACTTTAACATCCATGTAAACATTTTGGGAAATAAATTGGCGGACTACCCATGAGGGGAGCAGCACGAAGAACTTTATTAGACATATGAACATTTTGAAGAAAAAAAGGGCGGACTTTCATCTGGGGGTTGTGAGTTCCCATATGAATTAAATAAAAAATTCGTATATCTGAGAAACTATTACAGCTAGAATCTTCAAATTCTACATGAAGATCTTTGACATTCATGTGAACATTTAGAGAATAACGGGCGGACTTTCAATGGGGTCTTGGCACCCCCTATATGAATTAAATACAAAATTTCGTCTATCTGGGAAAATATTAGATTTTTTTTAATTTGTCATCGATTACATTAAAATCTTAATTAACATTCGGAAAAATTGTATCTCTGGAAAACATTACAGTTAGAATCTTCAAAATTATTAAGAAAATTTTTTATTTATATTGCTTTTAGGGTAGCAAAGCACACTGGGTATAGCTAGTATTATATATAGTATAAGGTTACATTACATTCAAAAACTTTATTATTATTCTAAATTGCAAACAAACCGTTAATTTTGAAAGTGGTATAAGTCCTATTTCTAAAAAATTGTCGAGGATGGGATCGTTTTATATACAAAATAATAATTTTAAAATTCGCAAAAATTTACAAACTTCTGTACAATATGATATTCCTATAAAATAAATTAGTATATTTACATACAAACATACATGTTTGGTAATTAACTAGTAAATAAGATAATATTAAAACAAGTAAGAAAGTATAGTCGGGCGTGGCCGACCATATGATACCCTACACCAGTTATGAATATTAAATGTGATTTATTTTTCATAATAAAGCATTTATCTTCAATATTCCCTTGTCCCGATACATTTAAGCAATTTATGGATGAAAAACTAATTTTCTGAAAGAGGCTTTATATGGGGGCTAGGGTCAAATATGGACCAAGCCCGATAAAATTTTGTGAATATATTTATATTTACATAATATTTTATTGTGCTGAATTTCATCGCGATATTTGTGTTTATAAGCTAATTTGGGACATTCAAGTAATTTTCTGAAGGGGACTTTATATGGGAGCTAGGGTCAAATGTGTCCCGATCTTTATGAAATTTGGCAGGGTCATCAAAACTTCTATAAAACTTAGTTGTGCCGTATTTTATCGATATATTTGTATACTTAACATAATTATGAGCTCAGAAGCCCTTTTCGGGGGGTTCTGTTGTATGGGGGCTAGGTGAAATCATGGACCGATTTTAACCATTTTTAATAGGGTATAATGAGTTTATTTTGTATAAAAACTAGCTATACCCAGTGTGATTTGCTACCCTAAAAGCAAAAAAAAAAACAGCTACACATGGGAGATGCCACTCAAATTATTGCAAGTTCGCCAACTTTCCGAACGCTAATAAGGATTTTAGTGTAAGCTATGGAAAAAGTAAATAATATTGTATTGTATTTAATTAATATGGGAGGGGCCAATCCCCCCATTGAAAGTCCGCCCATTTTTCTTTAAATGTTCACATGAATGTAAAAGTTTTTCATGTAAAATTTTAAGATTCTAGCTTCAACAGTATCTCAGATAAACAAATTTGTCTATATAATTCATATAGGGGTCCCAAAATGTTCAGATGAATATGAAAGTCCTTTTCCAAAATTTTAGAAATCTAGTTCTATTAGTTTTTTAGATAAAATATTTTGTTGTATTTAATTCATATGGGGGTGCCGCTCCCCCCATTGGTAGTCCGCCACATGGATGCTAAAGTTCTTCGTGCAAAATTTGAAGCTTTTAACTCTAATAGTTTCCAAGATAAACGAATTTGTGTATTTAATTAATATGGGAGGTGCCACGCCCCCTGCTGCTAGTCCGTCCAATTTTTATCCTAACTAATCATATTGAGACTTATGTGGCTCCGACCAAATTTGAGGGCTCTAACTGTTACGTTTTCCTAGATATACTGATTTAATATTTTCTTAATACAGAAAGTGCCACGCCCACTATATTCATTCCGCCGATTTTGTCCAAAAATATTCTTATGAATGTCAAAGTTGTCCGTGCAAAATTTGAGGACTAATTGTACCAGCTTCCAAGATATATGACTTTTAATAGTTATTTAATAAGTAGGCGTGGCACCTTGCCTACTTGAAATTTTAAAATAAAAAAGTAGCCTATAGTTCCTTCCAGATACACAGGAAGGTACTGTTAAAATTTCAAGAAAATCGGTCCAGCCGTTTAGCCGTCTATAGACTTCAAACAAACCCACAAACAAATAAACACACATTCATTTTTATATAGATAAATATAATAAATCTATATATATAAAAATTAATGTGTGTTTGTTTGTATGTTTGAACGTTATAGACTACAAAACTGCTCAACCGATTTTCTTGAAATTTTCACAGCGTATTCCTGTATGTCTGGAATAGGTAATAGGCTACTTTTTATTTTGAAATTTCAATTGGGCGAGGTGCCACGCCCATATTAGAAAATATTAAATCCGTATATTTGAGATAATGTAAAAGTTAGAGTCCTCAAATTTTGTCGGAGCCACTTTAGTGTCAATATGATTATTTAGGACAAAAAGTAGGCGGACTAGCATTAGGGGGCGTGGCACCTCCCATATAAATTAAAAACATAAATTCGTTTATCTTAGAAACAATTACAGTTAGAATCTTAAAATTTTGCACAAATAACTTTAATATCCATGTTAACATTTTGGGAAATAAATTGGCGGACTACCCATGAGGGGAGCGGCACCTCCCATATTAATTAAATGCAAAAATTCGTTTATCTGGGAAACTAATAGAACTAAATTCTTCAACTTTTGCACTAAGAACTTAAATATTCATCTGAACATTTTGGATGAAAAATATCGGACTTACATCTGGAAAATTCGAATATCTGAGAAACTATTAGAGCTAGAATCTTAAAATTTTACTTGAAGAACTTTGACATTCATCTGAACAATTAGAGTATAACGGGCGGACTTTCAATGGGGGACTTGGTACCTCCCATATTAATTAAATACAAAATTTCGTTTATCTGGGAATCTAATAGAATTAGATTCTTCAAATTTTGCACAAATTACTTTAATATTCATCTAAACATTTTGGAGAAAAAAGGGCGGTCTTTTATCTTGGGGGCTTGAAACCCCCACATGAATTTAGTAGAAAAATTCTTATATCTGAGAAACTATTAGATGTATTACATGAAGTACTTTGACATTAATGTGAACATTTAGGGAATAATTGGCGGACTTTAAATGGGGGACTTGGCACTTCCCATATTAATTAAATACAAAAATTCATTTTTCTGGGAAAATAATAGAACTAGATTCTTCAAATTTTGCAGAAATTACTTTAATATTCAACTGAACATTTTGGGGGAAAACGAGCGGACTTTCATATGGGGGGCGTGGAGCGCCCATATGAATTAATTAGAAAAAATCGTATATCTTAGAAACTATTAGAGCTAGAATCTTCAAATTTTAATTGAAAAACTTTGACATTCATCTGAACAATTAGAGTATAACGGGCGGACTTTTAATGGGGAACTTGACAACTCCCATATGACTTAAATATAAAATTTCGTTTATCTGGGAAACTAATAGAACTAGATTCTTCAAATTTTGCAAAAATTACTTCAATAATCATCTGAATATTTTGGAGGAAAAAGATCGGACTTTCATCTGGGGAGCTTGAAGCCCCCACATGAATGAAATAGAAAAATTGTATATCTGGAAACTACTAGAGCTAGAATCTTAAAATTTTAGAGAATAACGGGCGAGCTTTCAAATTTCGTATATCTTGGAAACTATTATATTATTAAAATTGTTCATAGATAGATAGAAATTGGCGAACTTTCCGTAATTTGCTTGGCATCTCTAAAATGTAACATATTGTAAATCTAGAGAACTATTGCAGTTAGAATCTTCAAAATCGTTAAGTGGGTTTTTTATTTATACTGCTTTTAGGGTAGCAAAGCACACTGGGTAAAGCTAGTTAGAAAATAAAATTGTAAAATATTTGCTTTTGAAGGTAGTATGAGGCCAGTCAACTAAGAAAATTACGTGCATTTTCGCAATATGCATATTAAATTTTTGTTCATATTTAACGTAAAGTACCTTTATCGGTACCACAAAGTACTCTGATGCTTCTATAACTAAATATTGCACAATTTCCAAGAAAATTCAAAAATACGCGAAATAGTCATTTAACATTTACACATATTTTTCTCGGAAGATAAACATATTTTTAATATGAATGTAAACATCATTATTTCCATTCAAGTTGGACATTATCCTACCTGTATTCTTTATGAATTAGTTTTCTTAAAAAATTCAAAAAACAGGTAAATTTTCCAATTGAAAATTTGCAATGTGTAATAAGTTATTTCAAGAAATAATAAACATATTAATTATTTCCATGAACTTATTATTTTTATAAAAGAATAAATAGACCTTATTTTGTTCTAAATATGAAGTAGATAATCCAGATTTAGACATGTGATAGTTTTATAGCAGTATTCCTATGATATTTACTTTAGCTTTATTCCCTCCCAGAAGAAGGAAGATGTTTCCGTAATATAATTTATATCAATAAATAAATTCAAGAAACGGCATATTTTAGAAAAATTAAATATTTATAAATTTTTTAAAATAAATTAAAATATAATATTTTATAACTTACTAGATTTTTGAACCCGGTGTTGTTCGGGGTTTTAAGTGGTTTCATAACATTATACTTAAGTATTCTCCCGTGAGAGTAAACTAAAAAATCTGCTAATTTTCCCTAACATCTTCATGTTTCAAAAAATGCTTAAAGTCTCCTCATGAAGAAACTCCTTACAATTTCTTATAAAGCTATAAAAGAAATTTCATTGAATTTGAACAATATGTACTTATAAAAGGTACCAGCACAGTACCAAATATACTACCCATACCCTCTTTCTCCATTGAATTATTCAAATTTATGTACATATTTTGTTTAATATATTTTGTATCATTTCAGAAATCGTTGTTGTAGAACATTTATTAAGAAAATCAGGTCAGAGAGTAACCTTCCCCTCTTTAATGATGTTTTGGAAAAACATTTTTGAAAAACACATTTTTTGACCGATTACGGAAAAATATTAATAAAACAAGTTAGATTGCTATATTCGACTATGCCGAAACTTAAATACCCTCCACCAACAAGCTACTTTTTTTAAAATCCCATTTAACTATCTAATTTTTAGATAACTTGGCAAAATATTTGTTTCCGTATTGAGGGTACTAACATTTATGCATATGTCAAACTAATTTTAATTAGGTCGAGAAAAATGTATTAATAGGCCAGTTTGAAAACATTTTAATATAATGATTTATCTGTCAACAGAACATACCCATTTTGAACTTTATCCGGATATAATCATTTAATTATGAATTAAGTGATTTTCAGAAGTATAACTTAGATGGGAGCTAAGACAACCTATGGACCGATCCGGAAAAAAAATTCCGTAGAATGATTTATATATACAAAATGCACAGTTATGTTGAATTTTATCCCGAAAACTTTGATTGTCAATGTGCATTTGAGTAATTTTCGGAAATGGTCCTTATATGGGAGTTGTGACCAATTATCGACCGATAAGGAAAAAATTTCGTATAATGATTTATATGCCAAAAAAATTCAAGTTGAATTTTACTACAATAGATTTATTAATTAATGAAATATGTGCGTTTAGGTGATTTTCGGAAGTGGACTTTATATGTATAGGAGCTATGATCTTACACAAAATATATTTGTGTCGAATTTTATCAAGATATCTTTATTTGATAATGAAATATGTGCGTTTAAGTGATTTTTTTGAAGTGGACCTTATATAGGAGCTATTACCATATATGGATCAATCCGGAAAAAATTTGGTAGAATGATTTACCTATATCCTCACAAAACATATTCAAGTCGTACTTTATCCCGATAGCTTTATTATTTAAAGAAATATATGCGTTTAACTGAATTTCGGAACTGGACCCTCTATGGGAGCCTATCCGGAAAAAATTTCGTGAGTGTCTCATATAAAGACAAAACATTTTTGTGTAGAATTTTGTCAAGATAGCTTTATTTGACAATGAAATATGTGCTTTTAAGTGATTTTCGGAAGTGGGCCTTATATGGGAGCTATGACCAATAATGGACCGATCCATAAAAAATTTGGTGGAATGATTTAAATGTACACAAAACATATTCTTGTCGAATTTTATCCCAATAGCTTTAGATTTCAATGAAATATATGCGTTTAAGCGATTTTCGGAAGTAGACCTTATATGGGAGCTATGACCAATTATGGGCCTATCCGAAAAAAAATTTTGTAGAGTAATTCGTATTTAGACAAAATATATTTATGTCGAATTTTATCACGATAGCTTTATTTGACAATAAATTATGAGTTTTAAGTGATTTTCGGAAGAATGATTTCATCAGACTTAAAACATAGAAGTAAACATTTTTCCTGTTTTTTGGCCTTTTCTCCTATTTGCTACATAATAATAATAATATATTAGACACTTTAAAAGCTTAATCAGAAATGTTTTTGCTTGAGTATAGACAATAATTAGTATTTTTTTATTTTTTATTTCTTCATTTATTATAACCGAGCCTTTTAGGCCCTATATAGTTATAAAAAGCAACAACAATAATTATAACACATTTTTAGAGAAAGTGTTAAACATATAATAAAAAATAATATAAAAAATAATAAAAATAAAATAATAATAATAAACAATAAAAAATTAATGATATTATTAAATATCCTAAATGGTTATATTCCTTTTATATTAGCAATGAATACAAGTTAAAAGAGAAGTTGAAAGAGAAAATTCGTTGAAGAAGTTGAAGAGAAATTTATTTACTCCCAAAAGTACGAATTTTGTCCCTTTTTCATCCACATACCCCTTCTTGTCCCTTCTTATCCAAGTTTTGGAAAACAATATAGCCTATCACACCATACACCTATATATATAACTATGTTTCAAATTTAACGAAAATCGTTGCATCCGTTAAAGTGTAATTAAAAACATTTGCGTTGCAGCAGGTCGCAATTTGCAAGATAATTTGATGAAATTTGGCACATACTCTTGAAGGACGAATCCTATTGAAAACGGTTAAAATCGGACCATTATTTCTCATAGCCCCCATACAATTGCACCCCTGGATATAGCTTTTGAGCTCATAAATATGTTAAATGTTCTTGTATCAATAAAACTTTATATAAGTTTTAATGACACTGCTGATTTTCGTAATGATCGGCCCTCATTTGATCACATCTCTCATATAAAGTCGCCTTCATAAAATTCACTTATAAACACTAATATTACGGCGATATTCTACATAAATAACTTTAATGTACACGTAAATCCCTTTACCAACATTTATAAGGATAGGCCTATATTAACCCACCTACCCCCATATAACCCTCTTTTAGAAAATCCCTTTTTTGTCAATAAATTTTTAAAATATTTCTGAATTAAGGTAAACATTAATTTAAATGATTTATTATTAAAAAAATAATCAACATTTGTAACATAATCACTGGTGTAGGGCAATATATGTTCGGCCATGCCCAACTATAAATTTTTATTTGTTTATTTATTTGATTTATTTATTTTTTGTAGTAGTTTGAATTGTCTGAAAATATGCATTTATTGAGTCCCTTTACACAGCAAATACAGATTTCACTTTTATCCCCTAAGGCTGGGATTTCTAAATATATGTAAATTAAAATGTTTAGTTTATATTTAATAAAAAAAATATATTTTATTTTCACTTTCACTTTTACATTATTAACTTAACACTATGAATTACACCGCGTCTTACAATTAACTCTGCACTTTCTTAATTCTAAGTGTCATATTTATACCTAATAAGAAGCGCAATCAGCAATTAATTAATAAAAACATAATATTGAATTGCAACATAATTATTTGTAAATTGATATTATATTTTTAATGTTCAGCGAATTTATTTGTAAACAATTTTTTATAAATATTTTATTAACTGTCAGCAAATAATTTTCAGGTTCAGTTTTATTTAAGACAGTTTTGTAAATTTGTATAAGAGCATTTTCATGCTGTTTCCATAACTCCCCCTTTTGTTAGTTGAATCGTCCCGATTGAATCATTTGGAAAATTTGTTTTAATGTTCTAATAACTTGTTGTCTATCTGGCGGATTCTCAGGATGTGGAGTTGTTGGCTTAGTTCCTTGATTATTGGTTGTGGAATTTGCTTTGTCTTTTTGTTTCCATATAGTGTAAATAATAATTATGATTACTGTCATTGAAAGTGTTATGTTTAAAGAAAACTCAATTCTTCCTTCGGTTGATAATGAGCTTAATTCCTGAACATTGGTCAACTGGACTTCTTTCATCATTTGAAGAGAAAGAATTTCTTCAATATCTGTTTTGTTAGATGTTAATTGCAGAATGGGTGGAAGCGGTTTCCAATCATGTACTTCCATTGCAAAATAATCAATACCGTCTAAATTAATTGTGGTATTATGAAATTTTATTAAAACGCTTCCTGATAAGTTCCATGGTTTGGCGTTAGGGATCCTTACAGAACCATTGTATTGATTTAACAGGATTATTCCAGGTTTCATTTCTTCAATGGTTGGGACGTGCTGATTATTTATAATTGTACAATTGTGATTCTCACTAGACAATAATTTTGGAATACAATTTGTGTTTGTAATATTTAAAAGATTTCTATTGTTACATATTGATTGCTTATTATAGGTTTTGCAATTAGTTTTCATTTCAAAAATTTCATTCTTACATTTAACAATATTTTCCTTTCCAATTCTTATTATAGTTTTATGTCTTTTTAGCGGTTTGATTACAATATTTTCACAAATTTGTTTATTAATAGTAGGCAAATTTACTATATAAATGATTGTTGTATTGCTTGAGGCAATTCTAATATCTGAAAATTCTAAAGCTTCATCGATATTGGAATATGGAAATTGTTCATAGTCTAATTGTTTTTAATTTCGTCAATTTCTGGCTCGGACAATATAAAGGTATTTATAACTCCTGCTTTGGCCCATTGTAGAGCATATTGAATGTTCAATATTTCTTTTTTATTAATTTTAATGTATAAATCAAATTTTATTCAAATTCCTTTCTAAAGTCATCTTCAGTCTGTATTTTCTTTAGGATTGCGTTTGTTATATTAGTCATTAGGTTTAGTCTTGTGACGGTATCCCTGTTTATTATTCGTTGTCTGTTCGTGTTTCTAACATGTTATTTATTTTGTAAAGTACTATTTTATGATCGTCATGGTCCAGTGTTCCTGCCAACCATTTCCAAGCTGTCCACAGTGGGAGAAATGGCCAATCTGGTGTCGCTTTAAGGAAATTTTAAATTTGAGAATTCTGAAATTTTTTTTAATTTTCTGGTAACTAAGAAACCAAGTGATTTTTGATTTTTTTAATTTCATTTTACTCGCAATATTCACACATTAGTGAGCTTTCAAACTTTGCATATTTTTTAGCAATTGAATTCATTATTTTTTCACTTTTTTACAGTTTAAGTTTGATTACACATAAAATCTTAAGTTTAGATTTTTTTATTTGGATTAGTGGTTTAATTGAAATTATTGGGAATCTATTAAGGGAAAAAATTGGTTTGTGGCCTCTGCTTGTACGGGTTAGTTCTGAATTGTGGTACACAAAATGACCTTTGTAGGAGAGTGTTTTATTATGTGTAACATAATCTTCTGTTGAATAAAAGTTGGGTGGATTCGACAAGATTCGCTCTATCGTTTAGTTAATTAGTTTTTTTGGTCTGTTTTCTATGTCAAGTAAGAAAATTAGCTGCAACTTTTTGCAATTTTTGACTTATCACGTTTTTTAATGAGTGTTCCAAATGAAAAAACGCACACTTTTATCATTTGGTACAGTGGACCAGTACCAACAAAAAAACTTTTAACAGCCATACATGACACTATTCTGCTGAAGGATGAAGTCTATTGAGAATTGTTCAAATCGGCCCATTATTTTACCTAGCCCCCATACAAACGGACATCTAGAATATGGTTTTTAGCTCATAATTTTTTTAAAGACGCTAGTATCTCTACAAAAGTCGTTACAAATAAATTATATATAAGCCTAAATAACATTGTCCATTTCCATAATGTTCGGACCACATTTGACCCTACCCCCCATACAAAGTCCCTTCATAAAATGACTTAAATATCCATAATTCCCATATAAATACTAGTGTGTCGATTATATTTAGCAAAAATAACTTTAATATAAACATAAATACCCCCACCAAATTTAATGAAGATTGGCCTATGTTTGACCCTAGTCCCCATATATGGCCTTTTTCAAAAAATAAATTGTACACCATTAAATTGCCTTAATATTTAGGAATTAACGTAGAATTTAACGTAAATACTTTAAAAATAAAAAATAAACCACGTTTTAAAATATTAAAATACAAAAATAAAATAAAAAATAGTAATAGTTTCGGTGCATACTGACTGTAGGGTATAAGTCCAAATATCAATATCGTTTTCAAAAAGTGTTCAAATCGAATGAAATACAAAAATTATAAACATATTACTACTATTAAATATATGAACAACCGAGGGTGACCGATACAACACTTTATGGCGCACCCTGTACGAAAGTGGCATGTCCCAAAAAAATTTTTTTTAAAGACCATGTCCTTGGCTATAATTTCACTGAACATTTCTAATAGATCAGATCACTATTTATAAAGATATAAATAAAGATCCATCAGATTGACCATTTCTCCCACTGTGCTGTCCCTAAAATGTCTAGTGAACGTTTCTGTCTTGGTCTCATATTGTTTAGTTGCCGTCGAGTCTGTTCAATCTCATGGTCGATTATTGGAAGTATGGAGTTGCTTGAAGGTATTTTCCTTCGAATTTCCTCTTTTAAATTTGTAATTACTTGTTCATATTTGTCCAAATCTATGGAATGTATTAATTTAAAATTTCCGTCTTGCAATCTTGTCAGTCCAGTGTGTATTGAAATTAATTGAGAATTTGAATAGTCTAGTATTTGGACCTCAGGTCTGCAGTTTGTGAGTGTGGCCAGTAAAATAAGCAATTTTAACATTTTCTGTAAGATAAAATAAATTTTTTATATTTTCCTTATGAATAATTCTATTTTTACTATAAACCTTTAACCTTATTTCCTAAATCTTCCTTTATTTTCTGTTTCTTGTAACGTGGAAGTAATTTATCCTTTGTCCTATTAATTTTTCATAAACTTCCTCATTTTCCTCAAATGTTTCTGATCTGAGTAGGGTTATTTCTTTGTAGGCATTCTAGTCTGAGCGTCCAATAATTTATTACGCAGCTTTTCATGATTAACTTTATTGTGAAAACCACTTTCAAATGGTTTCTCATTTGTAACAGAAATGTATGGAGAGATTATACTGTTGAGCTGCTCTATGAAAGATCTCAACAGTGTCTAAAAGATGATATTCTTCTTTTAAACATCTTGCTATTTCGATCAGGGTTGGGTGTGCTCTTTCTACTTGATCGTTAGTAGTACTATGCCTGGGATCAGCAAAATATAATTGAATTCTTAATCTTTGCATTAAGGATTGAAATGTAGGTGTCTTAAAGCCTGGTTCATTGGTCTAACGTTATTTTCCTTGCTGCGGGAAAGGTCTGCAATATGTCCAATATTTTTTCGCCTAAATTTGTTTGTCTTCTATTTGCTTTATTACGAGAAATTTTGAATAAGCGTCAATACATGTAAGGAATTAAAATTTTGGGCATAAAAAATGTCAATGTGAAATTGGCCCTGCTTAAAAGAATTGTTGTTTAAATTCATTAAGTGGTTTGGAAGTTTCCTTAATAGTGAGTTCTTCACTACTTTCGGCAGAATGTTGTGTACTATGTAAAGACTCGTCGTCAGAAATATTAATCAAAACCTGTCTGGAAAGTGCGTCTGCTACAATATTTGTCGCACCCGGCTTATAAACAAATTTCTATAAAGGACATCCACCTCTTAAGTTTTTGCATTTGGATTCTTAGAAGATATTGCAACTGTTAGTGGCTGATGGTCAGTATGTATTTCCAATCTGCAACACCATACAAATAATTTCTCAAGGTCTTTAACGACCAAACTATAGCGAATAATTCTTTTTCATTTGTAGCGTAATTTTGTTCAGTAGAAGTCAGTGTTTTGAGATAAAAATTATAGGTTTACCCTCTTGGGTTAAGACAGATCCAACTGCTGCGTTAGACGCGTCAGTTGTCAGTTGTAAATTTTTTATTAAAGTCCGGTTGCGATAGTGAAACTTGGTTAGTTAACAAATTTTTTAATCTATTGAAAGCGGTTTTTGCCTCTAAATCGAATTCTACTGCTGTCTTCTTGGAAATATATTGTGAAATTCTTTCATTCTCTCCAGTAAGATATTTTGTTAATGGTTTTGAAATCTTGGCATAGTCCTTTATAAATTTTCTATAGTATCCAGTTATACCAAGAAATCCTCTCAATTGTCTAAGAGTTTTAGGTTCAGGGTAGTTTACTATAGTCTCTATTTTTCCTGGATCAGTTTTAATTATTCCATGGGCAACAATATAACCCAAAACTACTTCTTTCTTAAAAAATTCGATTTCTCCAAGGAGATTTTCATATTAGAATCCCTAAGTCTTTGGACTACCATATTTAAATGTTTTTTATGTTCTAAATTTTCAGAGTAAACTATTATACCATCTATATAGTCATGGCAAAATTTCCCTATATAGTCTCTTAAATGTTATCCATGGCGCTTTGGAAAATGCTTGTTGCATTTTTTAATCCGAAGCTAGTCTAATAAATTCATATTTTCCATTATTTATGGAAAATGCAGTTTTCTCAATATCTTCCGGTTTCATTAAAATTTGATGGAAGCCGGATTCGAGATCAATGGTGGAAAAGTATTTTGCTTTTCCTAAATTTGAAAGTATAACGTTACAATCCGGTATCGGATATTTATATGATATGGTGTTTTCCTTTAAATTTTTTATAATCGATTACCATTCGCACTTTATTAGTCCCATCTTCATTAATTCCTTTTTTGGAACTACCCATATTGGGGAGTTGTAAGGGCTTTTACTGGGACGTATAATTGCGTCATTTAATAGTTTTTGTATTTCTTTATTTACGAATGAATTCACTGAGAGGGGATAGGGATATTGCTTACTCCATATAGGAGTTTCAGCAATTGTACGTATCTCAGCTTTTATCCGTTCTAAATGGTAAAATTGTATTAATTTTTGAATGCAAATTATCTATTACCTTACGAATTTCACTTTCTAAACTATCAATTGTATTTTCCTCATGATTGAGAGTATCATCTACAAAAAGTTTGTCCTCAAGATTATTTCCTGAGTCGGTAATTCTATTTATAATATTTTCCTCAATTTCCCTTCTATGATTATTATCATTAATAGTTCTACTAGATAATGACGTAGGTTTATTGAAATTTAAAAATGTATCGATTTTATTGCCACAAGTAATCGAGCCATTTTCAAAATCAAGTTTAATATTTGCTTTTTTTAAAAATTATATCCTATTAACAAATCAGATTCCAAGTTGGGAATTTCATAGAATCTCTCTCTTATGCCAAAAAGTCTTGCATCGTAGAAATGGTCAATAATTGTAAATCCATTTATACTTTTAATTCTCTTTTTAAGAACTAAGTCTTTCTTTCCTGTTAGTAAGGACATTTGGGCTGCAGTAACAACTGGTTGCCCCACTGTCAATTAAAATTCTGTAAGTTCTTCCGGATGCTCCCGTTCTGATAATAGGGCAATCCGGGGTCATGTCTAAAAAAGCAGTTCATTTAAATTATTTATTCTTTGTGCCTTATTATTTGGTTGAGAACTAAACTGTCCACTCGGTTGTTGTCTTTTTAAGCCATGATTAAATTGAGGCCTTTGAAAAAATTGATTGGAGTTTTGTGGTCGTTGTTGCCATTGACCGAATTGTGGTCCTCGAGTGTAATTTTGAGTTTGTCCATTTTGAGGAATTTTATTTGTGTTGACAGCAAGATTTGCTGATCTGCCGATTTCCATCGGTTCAGGCTTTGCCTGACGTATGTGTCGATTATTTTGGTACTGATAATTGTTATTGTCATTTCTGGGAGGAAATCGTAAAACATTCTGGTTATTTCTTGGATTTTGGCTATTGAATTGATTTCTGTTAAATTGA